>NC_086352.1:34679843-34974843 GCF_036324505.1 Eleginops maclovinus | reverse complement strand
AAATTATTTGTTAGGCTTTTCTACTTTATTCCATTCATGTTGGCTGTTCTGATGTATTTAAGATCTCAAATTCGATATACACCTAGACATGTCATGAAATACTAAAAATAAAATAGAATCAATATCAGTTTTTGATTATGGTTCATTTTCTATTGTTACAAACAGAAAGAGTAAACTAACAGTTATCTTTTATTGTATTTATTTTATTCTGTATGCACCGTGGACAGTCTAAAACATAATTGTCACTATTTAAGATGCTGTACCAAACTACAGTTTCAGAAAGTTCTCATCTTTAGTCCTTTGGCAGGTCAAAAAAACACAATCAGTACAGAATAAACACATACAACACAGAGTTATACAAAAACAAACAGATTGACACATGAGTGTCAGGTAAAAGCAAGTCATGCAAACCATGAGATAAGATCCAAGGTCAGGGACAGAGAGCAGCAGCTTTTTAAAAAATGAGAGCTTTAAAAACTTGTCTAAAAACTTGCTTCACCAACATATACATACAGGAAATATGAGCGCAGCTGCGACCTGCAGTTGGCTGCGGCTCTTCATGTTGTTAATCTGCTCCATGTTGGGACAACACCGAGGCCAGTCAGTCATTCATTAAAACAGACGGCTGGTTCATGGACCTTTGTCCGGTGTGGTGCAGGGTAGGATGTGTTTGCAAAGTGAAAAGCTGAATGAAAGTCCCATCAGCAGCAACAACAACCTTGGCCTCTGACTGGGGCTCTAGTGCCAAAGCAAACAGCCGTCGAAGAACTTACAGCCTGATTCAAGTCTGTTTTTGGCGGTTTCTTGATAAAACGGACCTTATAAGTGCTATTCTAATTCAGGAATCATTTGGCTGTCCCAGCTACTTCCTTACCTGTAATCATACCAGTGAAAAGAATCAGTTTATAACTTAATATATTAAAATATACATGGGTAGAAATGTCCAGCAACATGTAATGGTGATTATTTGATTGATTAACAGTTTAAATACAAATAAAAGTTCATTACATATCATTGTTGGATTCGCACTCTGCTGCACAGAAGCGTTTTATCTTATCTCAATCGTCTGGGTTGTACAAATATAACTGACTTGTTCTGAAAATGTTTACCACAAGTATTCCTGGAGAGGAAGAGACCCAAGGATTTAACACAGTCATAATACAGTTTGATTGGAAATGTTAAAACATTTAACGCTAGCATAAGAAGGGAAGAGTCATCAGAGTAAAGAGTGACCTCAAATCTGTCAAGGAGGAGTATCCATCCAAATATAGCCGGTCTGGTCTGACACGTCAATTTGTTACTTACTCTGCGTTGTGTTGTGGATGACGTGGAATGAGATGAGACCTTCTGCCTTGGCAACCAAGATTTATTTTCTTCACACTGTGTGAAACACAATAACACCAAAACAGCAACTTCACTCGATAGGGCTTCAACATGCACACCTCTCCTCAGCAGATCCTGAAGCCGACTGAGCATGCCATGTATATTATTCTGTTATTAAAGTTACAATTTATTAATATAGAAACACAAAGAAAAAGAGAGATCACATACCTGTGTGAAACACAATAACATCAAAACAGCAACTTCACTAGGGCTGTCACTTTTTGAAAAAATCACAATCGATTGTAGAATCGATTATCCACGTCTACGTTTCAATTTTCAAAATAAAGGCCAACACACTGCCATTAGGACGAACGTAAAGAGGGCGCAAGAGACGTACAGGTCAGCATTTCTGATCATTTATTGCGTGAACTTCGCAACACAAACAGGAGCATTGTTGAAAAACAATAAGCAGTATGGACTGCCACAACATCAATGACGAAAAACATACTGCAGGCTTCTGGCTGTTTACCATTATAACTATGAAACACATTTCGCATAAGCAGGCGATTGTTAAATAGTTTGAAAATAAAACTTAAAATTCACTTGAGGACTAGCCAACATAAAAATAGGTTGAAAATATTTCACTTAGCCAACACGCAGGAACGCTACATTCTCCACAACAGACAGTGAACTGGAACATAGGCTATTGCAGTCTATAACAGGGCTGCATTTATGATTTGATCAAATGTCTCCTACACATTTAACCCATTCTATCCATTATAGATAATTGTTCAACAATGACACTTTTAACTGACTTACCGTACTTGAGAACAGTGGGTATTTTTTTAAACTGAACATAGCCGACACTTATGCTAGGCGTAGGCTACATGAAACGGGCAAATAAGGCCTATCCCAAATTATTGGACAGGAAAACAAGTCGATCAACATTTTCGGGGTTCAGAGCAGAGCGTTTTTAATTCACTATATGTCCAGCTGTTGAGAATACACGCTCTGACCGCACTGATGTCCCAGGTACACTCAGGTACTTCATGCGAGGTGGGGGTATTTCGTAGCTCCCACCTTCCACCACAAAAGCGGGTCGCTGTCAGCTGGCAGTGGTGGCTCCTTTTCATATGTCAGCATCTCCTCTAGGAGGTCGCTTTCGACATTGTGCGCTCTTTCGTAGCCCCGTGTGTACATGTCTCCAAACAGATCTCCCATTGCTGTTAAGGCAGTCTTTCCCCTGCTTGATTGCGAGCTGCATGGCTCCACGGGCTCGTCATTGTTGCCAGACTGCTGTGTCAATTCCTCTTTAATTTGTGCGTACACTTGCTGCTGCTGTTCCCCCGATAAATGAATTAAAGTATGAAAACGAGGATCCAAGTAAGCAGCTTTGTTCAAAAGCATAAATGTTGCTTCGTTTTGGGGGTTATAGCGTTTGCATAAATCTGTCTGGATTTTAGTGGCCATTTCCCTCAAGCCCTCTCGCCTGACTCTGCCTCGAGTTTTTTCACTTGAGACAACAATACATGCTGGAAAGGCACTACAGCTGAGGATGTGGGGTATTGGCATGTGGACAAGGCTTGGGCGGCGACTTTGAAGGGTTTTACTGTCTCTCGCACCTTTTCAACCAGGCGCCACTCAGTTGTGTTCAGTTCTAGAGCAGAATTTTTTTTGTCAAATACCACGGCTGCTACTGCTGCTTGTTGCTCAGATGCCCTACAAATCATATCGTAGTTAGAGTTCCATCGTGTGACACAATCGTTGATTAGCTTCTCTGGCTTTAGGCCTAGCATACGCTGCTTATCCTCCAAGAGGCTGCTGTCGGTGGTGGATCTGCTAAAATGAGAAGCAGTTTTTCTTAACCTAGAAAGCGCTGTGTCTATGGCTCTGACATCTAACCCTTTGCGTACAGCCAGGTTGATTGTATGGGCCAGACACGGTATGTTAACAGCACCCATATTTTAGTGCATTATCCGTAGTGACTGCACAGCTGAATCAGGCTGTATTGCAAAATCCCTCAGTATGCCTGAGATGCACTCTGCAACATGCTCTGCTGTATGGCTACCTCTCAGCTGCTTTGTTTGCAGTAGAAAATCACGGAGTTCCCGAGTCTCTGAAATGAAGTGTGCCGTCACTGTGATTATAGGCCTCTGTAGCGAGGGAACTCCATCCATCAGTAGTCAGAGCAACGTTTTTGCCACTCAAAATCTGCTGCATGTTTTCATGACTAGAGTCATAGATTTTTGCAATCTTCCTTGATACTGTGGTTCGGCAACGTAGGGTATATCTCGGCTGAAGTTTTTGAACAAAATCAATGAAACCTTCACCCTACACTATGCTAATTGGCCGCATGTCTTGACATATGAATTTTGAAAGCTTTCGAGTTTATAGCCTCTTTCCGTGCAGCAGGTAGAGGTGCAGACCGGGGAAAAAAGGTAGTCAGTCTTGGCTGTTTAACTGGTGTCTCTACTGGGTCAAGCTCTTTGTATTCATCGGGATGATGAGTCTGCATATGCCCCCTCGTAGTTGTAGTGCTGCTGTGATATGGGAATTCACGATCGCCAGTTTGCATACCACTTTGTCATTCTCCATAGTTTTGCCTTCTGCCCAAAATCCGAAGTGCTTCCATTTCGAACTCCTCATGTGATTAGGGGTTATCACTCGTCTCTCATGTTGCGCAGGTTGATCCGCGTTGCTCTCCATTTTTTGGCAAAACACTAAGCCGCGGCAGCCGACACTATCAGGCTGTTTCCGGTGAGTACAATTGGTGGGAATTTACTTTTTAGCCCTCGCAATGCCTACTGCACTTCGGAATTATTTTATTTTCTGCTTGTTTGCGAGTTATGTTAATAATAATCATAATGAAATAAAATATGTTTTACTTGTTTAATTTGTTAAAAAATAAGGTTTTATTTGGTAAAAATCGATTCTCTCTTTTCGTTTTCGAAACGTGTATTGGTCGGTCCAATCGATTCTCGAACGTAAAGTGACAGCCCTAAACTTCACTCGGCAGGGTTTCAACATGCACACCTTAAAAGGGAAAAACAAAGACCGGGAACTGCATGAAAAACCATGTGCGTATTCTATTAGCTTAGCTTGAGTTCAGTAAGCTAGCGAATTTGACTTAAGTGCTGTAAATGATAATAAAATACATCCACACAGGACAACAAACCGTCCTTTAACAACGAACAGTATTTGTGACGTGAGCAAAATACAATTTGAGCCTCTGTTAACTGTTTTCTTTTACAGGTTACTACAATGTTCACACTTGCACTGTATTGCTTACCTCTCCTCGGCGAGCCTGAAGCCGATTGTGGAAAGTAGCGCAAATATACCGGAACTAACAATGTCTAGAGTCACAAAATGAAAAAAAAGCATACTTATCAAAATAAAAGCTCCCCAAAATAAATATACAGTAACAAGTATTCACAAAGAAAACATGCATAGAAGTGGATTATTGGTGAAATAGAAATATGATAAATGAATACATCAGTCACACAAAGATTGCCCACATAAGCCAATTTAACAATCAGGTATATTAATAGTATAGTAAATAGATACAAACATTGGGATGAAACAGGTAAAATATGCTGACATGTAAAGAATAAGAGAATTTAGCAAACAAAGCATCATGCTGCTGTGTTACTACTAGGACAGGAGCACATAATACATACCTAAACGATTCACAGTTCATTTTTATGCAACGCATACCCCAGCCAATAACAAATAAAGGTAACTTGTTTTATTGTTGTTGTTCATTTATAGTTGTGTGTCTGGGCTCCCGAATCTGTCTCGGAGCCCCTCTGTCCCTCCTCTCTCCCCCTCCTGGGAAGTGTCTGTAGGCTAAATACTAGTTTAAGCTTTCAACACGTTTTAAAGTTGATCTTATTTTACATAGCTAAATGTTTTGTATTCATGCATATTTTACTAATCACTCCCGTTTTAAACTATATATTTGGTTTACTGTGCTAGAGTATACTACATTGGAATAATTTCATACCTTTTTATTCATCCTAATAATCATAAAGTTGTGCCTTGGAAATATTTCTTTACATAAATGGTGATCAAAACGTCTGAGATTAACTGAAAGGTAACTATCTAAACACTCAGAGAGTCCTTTACCTTACCTAAACTGTAGCTATCAGAGGCTCTCTCCCTTTTTATATCCGTTAGCGCAGCTAGCACCAGATGCTAACAACAACACCCCGTAACCCGCGCGCTCTGCACTTTGGCTGTGAGCTGCGGGCGCCTGATAAGTCTCTATCCCCCACTTTCATCACTTTTTAGTGGCAAATGAAAAATGTAACCGGGGTGAAAAGGGTGTTTCCTCTATTTAATTAGCAATGTATGTAAGGCAGAAAATTAGGATGAGCGCCAAAAATGTTTTTTTGTACCTATGAGATCTACCAGCGCAGATCTGGCGCCCTATGCGACCGCCTATTTCGCCTATGCCAAAAACCGGCCCTGCTTGCTGCATTGCTTTAAAAAAAAATACCATTAGACCACTGTATGATGCTTGGTTTTCATATTCACACCACTGTTTTTTTATTTTAATTTCAAGTATAGAATATGTTGTTCTTGAATTTTGCAACTTTTTTTTCTGTATTGAAAAAAAGAATGTTCTTGTGTTTTATAGAAAATTGTGATTTTTATTAGGCCAATGGGTTTTTTGTATCTCCTGTTTGTCATTCGTTATGTGATGTTTGTGTTTCATTACGCTGTGACAAACCTTTAAAACCATCCGTAGAGAGTCATAGAAATCTCTGTGGTGTCCTTTCAAAAACCTGTGATTAACTTGTGATGTGTCCTCCTCAGCCCACCTACAGCAGAGACGCCTGCACCTTCAGAGAGCAGATCCTGCCGGACGGCTATAACATCTACATCTCGATCTCACACGGGGCCCTGCTCAGTATGGGAACCCCCCGGCAGAGGAAGCAGGGCCGGGACCGAGGCGTTCCGGCTTTGGCTCAGTTCCTCCCCAGGATCAGCAGCCTGGATCAAATCACGTACCCCGGTCCAGATGTCCCTGAGCAGCTGGAACGGAGGAGGCCAACAGAAGAACCTGTGGACGCCATGGACTCATTTGGGAAGCTCTCTCAGGTCATTCACAGCCCCAGTTTCCACAAGAGATGAGACAGCAGTGAAGGGCTCGTCCTGAGGGATCTTTGTCAGAGAGCATGCACTCCTCCCTGCATGTTGTGGTAGCAGGAAGTGTCCAGAGGTTCAGCCGGCTTGCAACCAGAGATGCTGCTGGGACATCCTGCCAGCACCGTCCGGTCAGTCCAGACTGAACAGTGTAAGGTTCCATTCTGTCACTTTCAGTATGCTCATATAGACATGTGTTTGAAAAAGACCAGGAAACATGACAGAACGTTGAAGAGGAAAAGAAGGGCACAGTATAGGTCACACTGTATCACTGTGTAGAGCAGGGGTGTCCAAACTTTTTTCACTGAGGGCCACATATAGGAAACCATACGATGGGCTGGGCCCCTCACTAGAGGTGACGTATTTTGCCTTATAAGTTAAGTCATAAGTTAGCAAAATCAATGAAATGTAGGTCAATTATGTATCTCACTGATTCTTGAAATTAGGGAGAAAACATGTCTCCCGTCTAAATGTTGCAATTTTCCTTAAAAATCTATAAATTATTTCATTTAAAAAGGCTTTAAACGTTGGATATGAAAGATCTGTGAGTGTTTACACACTTAGTTTTGTATGTATTTATATTATTTCATAATAATTCATAAAATACCGGCACTGTACAATGAAAGTCCATGCAAATGAACTTGTCCTCCGTTAGAGGTCACAGTATCAAACTGCAAAAATAAGTGTTAAAAAATGCACAAAAATGCACAAAAATGTATTTGAAGTTAATTGGATGGCTTAATAAGAGATCACAAAATGCTTAAAGTGAACATTGCATTATTTTATCCATTAACAACAGCCTTTCAAAGTAGTGTCCTCACTTCATGTCAACTCCATCAGACTTTTTTCAAATTTGAAATAAATCAGGCATATCTTGGTCAGTTATAACCCTGACCCTCTTTTTGACTTCTTTCTCTTGATGGATGCAGCAGTACACCACATGGTCCCGTAAATTTACATTTTTTGTTAAATATTCAGAAAACAAGTTGAAATCCCTGTGGTCACAGCTTTTATGTGTCAACACTGTCTTCAAATTAGGGATTATTTCAATCAAGAATTTTGAAATAGAAGTTAGCATTTTAGTTTAGTTTGTAGTGGCAGTCGGCAACTGAGGGAAATCAAAATGGCTACCATGTACTAGACATGATTAGATTGAAAAAACATGTAGTTTTGTCAACTCCGTCAGGCGTCAACTCCTTCAGATATTTTGTCTGACAGTGTTGACATGTAAGCTGACGGAGTTGAAAAGTGCTCTAAATACTCAAGTTATTCAAATAATCCTTATACTAAAGTAATGCAAAATAACTGCATAACTTGATTATGATCTAATAACTACATGTTAATTGACTGAAAATATCTAAAATGCCAAATTGCAGCTAAAATGCATGCTTTTATCTGTACCGAAGGCAAACATGGCTAGAAAAAAACTATCAGTTGAAGATCAAAGGAAAAGAAACAGAGAATACCAGAGAAAAAGGAGAGAAAAGGTTAAACAGCAACCCAGAGAGCAGAAGGGAGAATTTAGAAAAGGAGAGAGAAAGGTGGAAAAAGAGGGTCCTAAAGAAAACTGTCAAACAAGTAGGACAATTAGGACCAAGAGAAAAGCGTCATCGCAGAAAATATTGGAGGAAAGCACAGAGAAAGTCTAGGAGGTCCAGAGCTATGCAGGAAAAAGATACCCCACCAGATAGTCCAGAGCAGAATGAGGAGCCAACTACCAGCAGGCATACTGTTGCAGCCATGAGGGAGAGGAGAAAAACCAGAAAGCGGCACTCGAGGGAGGTGAAAGCATTGAAAGAAAAGATTGGGAAATTGACAAAAGAGAGAAAAAGGCTAAAAAAACAGAAATGGCGGATAAAGAAAAAGGCTCAAATTGACCAATCAAATGACAAACGAAGTGATAAATTGATAGTAGATTCTCCACGAACAGCAACAGACAGGATGATAGCAGGAAGCCAACTTAGGAACCCTAACATTAGGAAATCTCTTCTTTTCCACAATGTTCTCTGCCGAGAGCTGAAAATGAATAAAACAACGCCTGTGGCACGGAGACATGCCATTGCTAAATCTGGTCACCCACAACTGGCATTATCAGGCAAGGTTTTAAAGAAGTATCGGCTTCTTCATAGGGTTCGCCAGTTTGGTGTTAGCTACAAGTTAATGAATGACAAAAAACAGACAACAAAGAAGGCGGCAACATATCTGCAACGTATCAGCCATACTGTTAAGGAGTTCATTGTAAACTCATCTCGCATGACAACTGATAAGACAGACACCATCACAAGGAACAAGATGAAACATCAACGGATGATTTTAACAGACTCAATGCTGAACCTCCATAGTGACTTTCTCAAGAAGAACCCGAGCGTGAGGCTGAGTTACTCCTCCTTCTGTGCTCTGCGGCCCTACTATGTTACAGCACCGAAGGCATCTGACAGAAGTACTTGTCTGTGTCGTCATCATGAAAATGCAGACTTGATGCTTCAGGTTCTAAGGTCATCGGGTGTACTAAAATCAAACAAACTGGAGGATAGTTTTCACTTAGTTTGTTGCACTCCAGCAAATGAGGCCTGCCTTCTTCGCAATTGCTTACGGTGCAAAACCAAGCATACAGCTCTGGCTCCAGAAATAAGTGGAATCAGTGTTCACTGGCGGCAGTGGGAGCGAGTTCAAGACCAAACAGCCAGTGGGATCCACTTCAACATGAAACTGAACATGCATAGTGGGAGTCTTTCAGAGTTACTTCATCTGTATGAGGAGAATTGTGTCATATTGTGTCATCAGTTCAGTTAGATATACAGTTTAGTTAAAATACTGTATAGATCACCTATAGAGGACCTCCAGATGGTCTACATTTGTTTTCTCTTTTGAGACCAGGAACATTTTGACCTTTTCATGTGTGCCTTAAATATCCTGTCACCAGGTGTTCTTAAGCTTGACATTCTTTCCCTTGATACTCTCTACCTTGTTCATGTCAAAAGTAGAGAAATATCTTTAATAAGTTTAATTTTCCATTAGTTTGTCAACACCGTCAGTAATGTGTCAACACCGTCAGTTGTGTGTCAACACCGTCAGTAATGTGTCAACACCGTCAGTTGTGTGTCAACACCGTAAGATGAAGGTTTTTCCTTTTTTAAAAGAAATTCTTTTGGCTTTTGTTCAATTGAGAGTCTTCATATATCAAAACTCCAAATGATCTACATGCATTAGTGTCTTGTTTGTGCAAAGCCACTGATTTTATATGGTTAAAATTAAAAAATGAGTAAACTAAATAGAATCGGAGGATGAAACATAGAATCGGAGGATGAAACCCTCTTTATTTGTCACATGCATGCACACAGCAGAGCACACACAGTGAAATTAGTCCTCTGCATTTAACCCATCCTAGTACTAGGAGCAGTGGGCACCTATCGTGCAGCGCCCGGGGAGCAATGGGGAGGGGGGATTGGAGGTGTCCGGTGCCTTGCTCAAGGGCACCACAGCAGGGCCTAGGAGGTGAACTGGGACCTCTCCAAGTAGCAGTCCACTTTCCATATTTCAAGTCTGTTCGGGGACTTGAACCGGCGACCCTACGATTCCCAGTCCAAGCCCCTACTGACTGAGCCACTGCTGGACGAAATGAAAATGAAGGTTGAAATGAAGATAATTTGAAATGGCTTGTCCCAAAACAATGAAAAATAATATTAAAAGTCTATGCAATGTAAATGTATCACTTAACTTTGCTGAGGCACACCAGTTCTACATGCTTAAAGATGTTTCAGTGTTTTTGAATTGATCAAACTAAAAAAATACATATTTTCATGTGTCAGACGGAGTTGACAATTGTCAAGTTACTAAGTAAGTAAAAGTATTTTTTTATGAAAAGTGGTTCAATAAAAAACCTGTTCCTTTTCATGGCATGATAGATAACACCCGTGTTTATAAAGATATCCAATTAAAATAACTGTAATGTAAATTTTTTTTTTTTACTTTTCAAAAGTAGTTTTGTCCCGAATCTCAAGAATCAGTGATCTAATAAATTAAACATTTATTTTAAGTGTTGGCAGCTCATTCCTTCAACAGAAGCCTCAGATTGCTCATAATAAGGAGAAATATGAACAGTAAATTTCAAGCTTGTTATGTAAATACGTGCTCTTTATAAACAAAGATTTGTTAGAAAATGTTTCAGCTTTAATTAACTGACTTTATTGAAAAAATGGGTTTACTGCTGCATAATATATGTTTACATATATATTTAAGAAGTACAATATACGACAAGCACAAGTTTCAGGATTGGGCCATAATCCATTATACTTTTAGAAATTGCTGGGGGCCAATTCAAAATGGAAAACGGGCCACATTTGGCCCCCGGGCCGTAGTTTGGACATCCCTGGTGTAGAGCCACATGAGACAGCACCATGTGGTCCGACATTTTGCCCATTCTGAATGTTGTACAAAGTGTGTTAAACACAAGGTGTTCCAACAGGAAGCAGAGATCCTGAGGACCAGGATGTTGGTCAATTGAACTGCAGTTGGTTAGTGAGCTAAAATATGACTGCTTTTCCACTCCTGACAAAAAGGAATTACGTGCTTGCAGTAATATGTATTTATTTTCTATATTTAAATGTTTTGCCGTGAATGTAAATATCTGTGTGACTTTATTAAAAGAATCATTACATTTTCTGTGGTTAGAATTCTTCATGTGAAAGAGTTGGTATCAAGTCTTAATATCAATAAAGAATTTGAAGCAGACACTTTGTCAATGCTTGTCAAACAATGAAAATAGAGTTTATGAACATTTAAAAACATTAATTGTTTTATTTTTAATAAGTGGGGGGAATTGTAGCCTTATTACTAACATTAGTGAGATGGTAGATACAAAAATAATATCCAATGTAAAAGTAAATTGTAAAGAATATCTGAAAGCAATCAGAAATATGGAGGAGGTAGCGTCTCCTGCACCCATCGGAGCTCCGAGAGAGGCCGGTACCCTTGGGACCACTGAAAGATGGGGCCAGTGGTGGAGCTGGGGTTGTGTGATACTGTTACACATGGTGGAATTTCATAGACCAGGAGGTCAGGAGGATGGGTCATGTGAGGCCACACACCGCAGACTGTCTCCATCTCCTTGGTCATGCCTGGACGTTGGACTGAGGGGGTGCCAGAGGAAGGTTTACCTTGGCTCCCAGGAGACTACAAAGTTCCACACAGGAACACGAGGTAAACTGGGCCTTGCTATGTAACCTAAACATCTGATCAAGATGATGTGTGCAGACTTGCTGGAGGAAGGCAATTTGGGTAAACAAAATGTTTACATTACAGTTTATTTAGCCGACCCTTGTATCCAAATGACTGACAATCAGTGCATTCAACCACATAGATACAAAGTGTAAACAGCAAAGCTTTCAATCAGCCCTTACCTTTGTAAGTACAATCACATTATCAGTATAAACTAAACAAATGAATAGAAGTGAAGTTTTGTTTTATTTTTAATTTATTGGCCAAGTTGGGTGTTCTGTTTATGACGGAATGTGTGTAGACCTTCTGTTGTCCCGATATCAATGGACATCTCGTTCCACCATTTTGGAGCCAGGATAGCAGACTAGCTTCAGCAGGGTGAAGTGTGAATGTGTGGTTTAACCATGTCCTCGATGTAAGAAGGACTGGATCCATTCACAGCACGGTACACAGCGGTGGCAAGTAACTAAGCACATTTACTCAAGTAATGTATTTAAGTACAATTTTGGGGTGCTTTTACTTTTCTTGCGTATATCCATTTTCTGCTACTTTGTTCTTCTACTTCACTAAATCTCAGAAGGAAATGTTGTACATGTAGTTAATTTTAAAATAAATACATTTGTTTTTATGATAAACAAATGTAATTATAAACTAATTTACTCAGTATTTTCAAAAATGTGCTCCATGATGACAAATTACAACGTTAAAAAACTCTGACATGTATGTTCAAATGATAAAAACTGAATAATATAATATTCTATAACAGTACAACACATTTATAAGAGGCATTGTGCACACTCCATCCTTTTACTTTTGATACTTAAGTATATAGCTCAGTGGTACTCAACCTTGTCCTAATCAGGAGCCACATTGACGAAAAAATATTTTTGCAAGAGCCACAATCCAAAAACGCTCCTTTCCTCCCTGAAACCATTATGCATTTGAGAATATGGATCATAGTAATATGTTACTAAGGAATGAAAAGCATAATGTACAGTGCAATAACTGTGATTTATTATTTTCACTGCAACCACAAAACACACATTGCTGATCATCACTGCCCATAACAACAGATAACAGACAGCATGTTTACTGATCATCACAGTCCATATAACAGCAGATTATAGACAGCAGGGGTTGTCAGAAGAGTAATGTTGTACTTACTTCACACTCAATGTGATTTCTGACACTCCTTCTGCCGCACAAGTGATTTGAAGTCGGGCTCTGTGCTGGAAACGGCGATCCGAAGGGCCTCTATTGTGTGCTGCAGACTCAATCTGTTTCGGTTGCGACATTTTATTTTTGAGAGCGCAGAGAATGCTGCTTCACACCGGTATGTGGACGGAAACATTGAGATGATGCGTCTTGCCAGTCTGGAGATATTTGGTAGATGCCCCACCAGTTTCCAAAAGTCCACGACATCTGTAATCCGAAACTGAAGCTGAAGTTCATCTGAGCTCTTTAACTCCACAAACTCCATTTGAAGCTGCACAAGTCCGAGCTGGTCGCTTATTTGCTTCATTTCATTGACCTCAATCAGGAATGGGTTTTTCACAAGTAAAAAAATATTGCTATGGTCCTTGAAGTCGTGGAATCTTGATGTGTAGTTTTGCTTGAGCTCAGTTAGCACGTCACAGCATTGTGATTGACAGGGCAGGAGAGCGTCTGCATGCATCGCCATCACTTTCTGCACGGTGGGGAAGAAACGGTAATCAGAACCACGGACACTTCGTTCAAGTACATCCAGTTTGTCAGAGAATACTCTGACAGCCGTGTAGAGCTCATACACGGTCTTGTTTCTTCCCTGCATCTTGAGATTAAGTTCGTTCAAGTGCTGCGTAATGTCACACAGGAACGCAACAGACAGCACCCACTCTTCATCATCCAAAAAGGAAAATCGGGAAGTCTCCCCTTGGCCGAAAATGAAGGATTTCAGGGGTTCAAGCAGGTCCATGAAATGTGCAAGCATACGTCCTTTAGACAGCCATCTGATCTCGGTGTGTAACACCAAATCTCCATAGTGAGTGTTAAACTCCTCACACAGCAGTTTAAAATTTAGGTGGTTTCTTGCACGGGCCCTGATATAATTAACCACTTCGATTACATTTGCCATCACTTCATTCAGACATTTGAACTTAGCAAACAAGGCTTGTTGATGCACAATATAATGGTATGAGAAAATACCCTCAGCAGCAACCCCGCCGTTTTTCAGCGTTTCTTTCAACAAAGCCACGGCTCCGTTCCTCTTACCAAGCATCGCCGGTGCGCCATCTGTTGTGAATGCTGTGATTTTTTCTGGTCCAATGTTAAACTTTTCTAATGTTTCCAGCACAGCGTTTTTTATTTCAATGCCCGTTGTTCCATTTTCCAGTGAAACCATGTCAAGCAGTTCTTCTGTAATGTCAAACTTACTGTTGATGGCTCGGATAAAGATGAGTAATTGTGGCGTGTCATTGATATCCAAGCTTTCGTCCATTGCAAGGCTGACAAACTCAGCGGATGACAGTTTGTCCTTAGGAGTATGTGCAATGTTCTCTGAAATGTTTGATGCCCTCCTAGCTACAGTAGAATCCGACAGTTGATTTTTTTTGCCTCTCGTTCCAGGTCTTTTTTCTCAGGAAACAACGTTGAACAAGCCAGCAGTATGCAATCCTTCACCATTTCTCCATCAGTAGCTATATGGCTTCATCTGTTTCATCAGTTCATGTGTGATTTTGTATGCCTCTGTCGCTCTTTCACTCGTATTAGTGTGGAATACGTTTTTTTGAGCAGTTCGGTTCTGTTTGAGTCTCGCCAGCTTTTCCGCCCTCAGCTCTCCACCTTTCGGAAAGTCGGTGCTGAACTTCGGGTGTTTAGTGTCGTGATGGCGCTGCAAATTGGACCTTTTAAATTGTGAAATGACGTTGTCACAAAGCAGGCAGATGCATTTTCCCGAACCGGTGGAGACGAAGAAAAACTCGAGTTCCCAGTCCTCTTTAAATGTTCGATATTCCTCTTCATATTTTCTTTTCCTATATTCCTTTGCCATTTTTGCGTAGTGCTGTATGCTAGTTTTCCCAGTGTGACGGAGCATTTATCCCGCGCACCTGCAATCAGAGCGGGAAACCTGAAATCATTTGTGATTGGTTGTTCAGAGGGAGGGGGGAGGGGCGGCTTAATACACGTGACTTGTGAGTGATAATGAAATGTTGATGAATTCTGCTGACAATGTTTTTGTTTTTCGTTTTTTAAAGATTTTTTGAGATTTTTATTTTTTTTAAGTGGGACTTAAAAGAGCCGCAACTAGTCTTAAAGGAGCCGCATGCGGCTCGCGAGCCGCGGGTTGAGTATCGCTGATATAGCTGATGATACTTCTGTACTTTTGCTGTAGTAACATTTTCAATACAGGACTTTTACTTGTAATGGAGTATGGCGTACTGTGATATTAGTACTTTTACTAAAGGATCTGAGTACTTTTTCCACCACTGACAGTACCAGTGTCTTGAAGCAGATTGGCTCAATCACCAGCAGCCAGTGAGGGGATCCGAGAGGGCTGTTGTATGAACTCAGGGAGGATGAAAAGCAGTCGGTCCGCTGAATTTTGGATGAGCTGCATGGGTTGGATGGCAGTGAAACCAAATGTGTAGTATCAGTCTCCAACTGTGAGGATGTGCTTCCCTCTGATGGTGGAGTGAGGGTGCATTGAGAAACCTCAGGGACAGCTGCAGCTTCCTCCTGGTTGAAGGGTTGACCAGTGGAGAAGCACTCTCATTACATTACATGTAAAACATGTAAAAGAAGTGCTTTGAGCGGTTAGTCAAAACATTCATCACCTGCATTCAACACAATCCAGCCACGGCTGCTGAGTGACAAGCTGCAGGCTATGAGGGTAGACACCTCCACCATCTCCTGGATTGCCAGCTACCTCACAGACAGGCCACAGTATGTCCGGCTGGGCAGTGTTCTGTCTGATGTGGTGGTTGGTAGTACAGGAGCCCCACAGGGAACTGTGCTGTCTCCTTTCCTGTTCACCTTATACACAACTGACTTTCAATACAACTCAGAGTCATGCCATCTGCAGACATTTTGGGATGACTCTGCAGTGGTAGGGTGTATGAGGGATGGACAGGAGGAGGAGTACAGAGCGCTGGTGGAGTATTTAGTGAAGTGGAACTGGAATAAACCATCTGCTTCTGAATGTGACCAAGACCAGAGAGATGGTCATTGACAAGTATTCGGGAGTGCTCCTTGACAACGGACTGAACTGGAAGGCCAACACTGATGCTGTGTACAAGAAGGGGATGAACCGACTCTATTTTTTGAGGAAGCTGAGATACTTCAACGTGTGCAGCAAGATGTTGGAGATCTTCTACCAGTCTGTTGTTGCTGGGGGGGTACAGGAGATCATTCCTGCCCACTGCAATAACTCTGTATAATTCACCTCAGGCTGAAAGAGAACTCTCTGCTCCATATAGCCTCTCTGTGACCACTGGACTTAAACCATTACATAATGTACATTCAATATTTATTCTAATGATATTCCACACTTCTCACACTTTTTGTACATATTACATCCTGCTTTATACATTTTTTAAAAATATTTTGTTTTTGTTAATATTTTCTGTACATTTTTTGTCAAAAATGTATATATATTTTTTTCATTTTTGTTTTGTAACACTATTGCCTTTTTTTCATGCTGCTGCAACATAAACACTTCCCAAATTGGGATCAATAAAGTAATTCTATTCTATTCTATACCTCCTCCCTCCCTGACTCTCTGGGCCCACTGCAGTTCACCTACAGAGCACACAGATCCACAGACGATGCTGTGTGATGTCAACTGGTATGATGTGATGTGGTATGCTGATATTTATGGTATGATGAGTTCAACAGAACCTGGGTTTCTTTGACTTGAAGGTGGTTATCAATGGTCTTTGTGAAGCCAGGCTTTCTGACCCAGGCTCTGTGCCTGTTCACATAAAAAAGGACGTATGGAGCATCATTTCACTCATGTACCGGACGAAATGGATTAATCACCACCTATTTCTATTTTATAAGAATCTAAAAAAAACTCACAAGATGAGACAACCCGTTGCTGCAAATAAGTATTAATCGTGAAAATTCACAAGTCACATTTTGAATTCACCACTCTATGCAATCTAAACACCTTCACCCACAAGGCTGCAGCTCTTAGACATGTACTGTTATCATATGACTTATAAACATTACATTAAATGGTAAAACTAACACTTCTACTCAGTGGTGTTGTCTGGCCTGGGCGTCCGGGGCTACACCAGTTGTAAAGATGCCCTCCTTCAGCCTCCTGCCTTCAGGGAGAAGGTTCCGCAGCCTCCGCTCGAGCTCCACCAGGCTGAGGAACAGCTTCTTCCACCAGGCGGTCAGGATGCTGAACTCTCTCCCTCCCTCCCTCCCTCCCTCCCTCCCTCCCTCTCTCACTCTCTCTCTATCCTCCGTCCCTCCCTCAATCATCTGTCTCTCTCCCCTCCCTCCCTCCCTACCTCTCTCCATCCCTCTCTCCTCTCGATCCCCCTCTCTCTCCCCCACTCCCCTACCCCCCGCACCCATCTCTCCCCTGACCTCTTTATTTGACAATAAAGTGGACTTTGACTTTCCTTTGGCACCACTTCTCCAGACAGAAACGAGTATAAATACTCAACATTAGTCCATTTATTTCTTCTTTCAGGGATAAATGGACACATTTTAAACTTAATAAACATACTGAACACTGGAAAAAAAATATTCAAAGGATTCTCTTGACAGGCTTGTTCCCTTCCTTTCAAAAATTTAGATAATTTCATCTACCGACATTAATATCAGTAATCAACCCATTGTTTTTCTCATTTGTTCAAATGTGTGCTTTAAGGGGGGGTTACCAGTCACTTTTTGCTGCTGAAAACCTTGCTGTGTGCCTGGGAAAGAAAGCCTGGGAACACTTTTTACAGTCTATGGTGTTACACTTTAAATATACATTCTATGGTAGTAACCTTTATATACATATATACAGTCTACGGTAGTACACTTCATATATATTTTCTATGGTGTTGAACTTTAAATATAAAGGCTATTGTAGTAGGCTACACTTTATATACAGTACACAGTCTGTGGTGCACTGGCCCCGCCTGTCCTAAGAGGTGTAGCTGAGTGCGGACCGTGAAGGCAGCATTAATGTGTCACATGACAGGCAACCTCTCGGACTGATCAGAGACACATCAAATAATCATGGTAAGCAGTGTCCTAAATAAAGCATTATTGTTTGCATTTAAACGCGTCCTCTGTTTACCTGCATGTGTTAGGTTTCGTTGAATGCATCACCTATTATAAAGTGTGTACTTCAGTCGGTGTAAATGCAGTATGTGAAGCTGCTGTGGCCTAACGCCTCTGAGGCAGCGTCAGACAGCGACTGGCTAGGCTAAAAAACTGCAGCTGAAAACAAGCAAGAAGATAGGGGTTTTACTTCAAGTTTATTGTATCAAAAGCACACTCATCACACCCTGATATTCCGTCTCATATGACGGCTTAATGGAGACAGTGAGTGTAGCCTGTTAAGATTTCCGGGACTAAAGAAGTGTAACAGTAAGGCTAGCTGTTGTTAGCCTAGCGTTTCTCTTCCGCCCTGCTGTGTCACATTTGCTGAGCTAATGTTATGGCCTGCACGGGATAAACAGCAGGAACTATGTCAGCTGATTAGCAGCGGTGCTATTCTAAAAGTGCCATAAGGGAATAACATATATACTGTAATATTTCATACAAGTGTTCGTACACATTCTATATGTACAAACGTTTTTCTTGCGGAGATGTCTGCGTCCTCCGTAAGCATTAGGATGTCTTTACGCTGGATGTGTGCTTTAGTTGGAATTGACAGACGTTAGAGTATTTCACTTATTTGCGGCCGCCAGGGTTTTGGAAGGCAATACATTCAATTAAAACTTTGTCATGTTTTCATTGTACTCTGTAAGTTTGTATCAAGCATTTAATTTACCAATTTGATGTACCCAAAGCTATGATTGTGTGAGGTGTTCAGGGTCCTTTTACGTTTCCATTTGTAATTCAGTCAACTGCTATGTAATTTAAACCATATTAATGCTACAGAGATGGAATGTAACTAAGTACATTCACTCAAGTATTGTAGCCTACTTGATTTAAAATGTAGGGTACTTGTACTTACCTGTGTATTTCCATGTTATGCTAGTTTTCACTGATGCTCCAATACCTTTTTGGAAGCCATTACTGTATGTTTTACTCCATTACATTTATCTGACAACTTTTGTTACTCTACAGATTCAAACGATTGGCTAATTTAAAAAAGAATACTCCTATAAATAAACAAGATAATATATCCAGCAGCAGTAAATAAAGTAATTCAAATTACCTCCTCATTTCCAGCAGTAACACCTTACTGCATCAAAAGTCACAACCCACTACCTAATGCATTTGATTCTAGAATTTCCCATTGCACATAATGAGTACTTTTACTTTGATACTTATCAATATTTTTTACAATATATTTTAATGCCAGTACTTTCAGACTTTTACTTCAGTAAGATTTTGAACGCTGGTCGTTGAGTTGTAACCAAGTATTTTTACAATGTAGTATCACTACTTTCACTTTAGCAAAACATTTCAGTACTTCCTCCCTCACTGGTTTAAGCATTACATGACTGTTAGACTGTATTGATTTATTCATCACTGTGTAAATCAAGCTAAGATTGAAATAAGTTGTGTTTAATCTTCAGCCCACCACGCAGTCTCCCCAAGACGAACAGGAGAAGCTTCTGGATGAAGCGGTGCAGGGTGTGAAGGTCCAGTCCTTCCAGATGAAGCGATGCCTGGTAGGGTTTTTCAGTATGATAAATATATGGGTATAGTTGGGATTATTGTTTAAAACCACAGTGTAGGTGTGCTGAACCCTGCTGAAGAGCTGCACAGCCTTAAGGACCTTTAATCAGGGAAATACTGTAACATCTTCTATCCCTTCTATCATTTTTCTTTATGGAAATGGATTCCTGATGTGGAGGACATTTGCGTATTTACCTTGAACATCTATAGTCAAGCAAGCATGATGTCACCATAACAGAAATGTAGAAGTTGCTACTATTACCAGTAAAATAACACCATTGTTGATACCCAATTTAATACAACGGTAATAAACTAAAAAACTATTCACATTTAGATCTAGTGTTTACAATCTATACATTTCGTTTCATATGAAAAGACTGCATTCAAGTTTCTCATAATTTACTATCTTTTATGACGTAACATTTATACATCACGGAAATATTATAATTTTACTTTGCCAAAGAGAATTTGAACGCATCATAATGTAACTCAATGGAACCTCGCTCTATTACCGTAACCAAGCAGGGCTGTGTTGCCCAATGGCTGCTAACAGCTGCTAGCTCACAGCTAACGTTAACCTTGCGCTCCTGCGGCTGGTTCTTCTCAACCAGGATTTGTTGCTCACAGTGTAGCTTTATCAGGGCAATCAACACACTTCTATCATCCCAGGGACAACAGTAAAACATTAGTATCCTCCTGTCAGCTGCAGTACCTCACGAAAAATCACATACACAGAATTTTAGCACGACACCGAGTTTCCTGTTCTTGTGACCCCCCCCCCCTCGTTCAGGTTTATGCCTAAAATAAATTACAGCTTATTCAACATTGGTTGTTCATATTGGTTGGACATATTGGAGTTAACGCATATTCAAAACAAAACAAAACAAAACTTCCAGAAAAACATGTCTCAGTACTTTGGGCACTGTTGCTAAAGTAGCTAAAAGAGTATATCAAGTCAGAAAACGTCTCATTGTATGTGGTCTCACTGGGAAGTAAATAACCCAGCATGTACAGTAGTAGACTACAGCATGATTATGTTTAATAAGATAAAATCAAACAAGATATACTTAATTAATCCCAAATTGGGAAATGTTTTTGTTGCAGCAGCATGTAAAACAAGTATTGCACATAATTAGGAATAAAAGAGAGTAGAAAACAAACAATTATACAATATAAACATTTAAAAATAGAAGATCAAACAGAACTAAATAAGTGAAAATATAAAAGTCGATGTGAAGAAAAATAGATGTAAACTATCTGACAAATAAAACACTGTTGAAGAGTTAGGGTTGAGCCCCAGTTGTGATTATTGTGCTTGGTAACAGCTTGATCGTGTTGCCTGCAGGACAAGAACAAGCTGATGGATGCTCTGAAGCACGCCTCCAACATGCTGGGGGAGCTCAGGACCTCCATGCTGTCTCCAAAGAGCTACTATGAGCTCTGTATCCTCAACAGCTGTAATTCATGCATGTTGCAAATTGTATTCAAACAAACCTATGGCTATGGTATGATACATTATGGTCACTTCACATACAGTTCTGATTTACTCGTATCAAATATCTAGTGCTGGCTTGTCTCCTAGAAAAGCATCTGAACAAAAATGTTTATATAGACAGTGACTCCACTTGAAGTCAGTTCAGGTGAGATGTGCTTGCTGATTATGGAATTAGAACAGATTTGCCACTAGATATATTTTTTGTATCGGAGTGTCATCATTAATCTTCTAACCCAGTGGTTCCCAACGTGGGGGGCGGGCCCTTCTAGTGTGGCGCGGAGCTACTGCAAGGGTGGCGCGTGAAGCTTAGGAGGAAGTTGTAAACAAACGTTGTTAAATCAGTCAAATATTTGTTATAATTAAAAAAATATATAAATATATGCATTACTTCGTATTGCTACATAACAGTTATCTTGCACATTTGGATGTTTTATCCGTAAAAAAAATATAAAGTGATAGTTGGATCTTTGTGTGTTCATATTATTAGAAGAGAAAATGTAATCTTTGTTCAATTATGTACAATTATCCTACAAATGGAGGTTGGAACCGGGTTGGGGGGGCTCGAAAATATTCCTATTTACTGACTGAAAAAGTTTGGGAATCACTGTTGTAACCCAACTCTTGATGCCCCATCTGAAAGTTAGCCGAGCCAAAGACATCAAGAAGGTGATCGTGACTTGTTTAAAGGTCACCTATTATGCAAAATCCACTTTTTCATGTATTTTATACAGAAACATGTGTCCCCTCTGTGTAAGAGACTCCATCCTTATAAAAACTTGTCTGTCTGAATGAGCTGATCAGATATTACCCACTTTGTGATGTCACAATATTTGTTTGGGTTGTGCAACCATTAGGCAATAGCCAACCATGGTAACCCCCACACACCTTATCTCTTCGATCTCTTGTTAGAGCACCGTTGTGTTTTTTTAAACCAATCATCTCTCACAGGGGCGTGGCCAAAGCAACTCATTAGCATTTAAAGCTACAGACACAGAATCAGCACTTTGGATCAGGGCTGAAACAGAGTGGGTTATGGGATGCTACAATGAGCTGTTTGGTGTTTCAGCCAATCAGAGACAGGTTCTGTATGTTTCAATTTTGTTTTAACAGTATTATCCTTGTGAAAAGGGATGGCTGGGAGCTCCAATTTGAGCAAATAGATATACAATGTGAGTAAAAACCAGACAGAATACAGGTCTGCACAAAGCGATACATCCTCGCCGGATGCCAGTGGAACTCCAGGGACTTGGTATTGGGTTTGAGAGCTGCTAAAGCTCTGGTGACCTGTACAGTACTGTGCCTAAACACTTCCTGTGTAGAAACGTGAGGGTGGGTTAAAGCAGTGGGCTCATGTTGTTTGTGGAGGGTCCATGGTGGCTGTGCTCCCTAACGGTCTCTTCAGATATGGCTATCTCTGACGAGCTGCACTACCTGGAAGTGTATCTGACCGATGAGTTTGCCAAAGGACGGAAGGTGGCAGATCTGTATGAGCTGGTGCAGTATGCAGGCAACATCATCCCCAGACTGTGAGTACCCACATCACACATGACCGGCACGTATACAAGCTGTCTTCAAAAGATCTGGAATTTTTCTATGCTATACAATAACATGTTTGGTGTTGCTGGTAGAATTCTGAGCCTGTAAATGCACAATAGGGCAACTCGAGAAAATAACACTTTATTTATTTATTTGCCCTTTTTATTATTTATTTATGACATTTTTCAGTTACGCTGACACAAATCTTCTCTCTATATAAAAAATAAAACAAGGGAAATTTTTTCGCCGACTGTACTTTGAATATTCTACAGATCCCTGATTATTATTATTATATCTTCATATATGTTAGATTTAAGCAAATCAAAATTTGAAAACTCAAAAATCTGAATTTAAGGTGTTTGAAAAGTAGATTGAAAATACAATTTATTTTGGAAAAAATGATTGCCACAAAAAAATCCAAGGATGGCTCAACACACCATGAAATGGGAAACAATCAGCTCTAACCAAGAGTGGGATTCAAAGGAGCAATACATATGCTTGGCATGTAATGTGTGTGTTTTGGGTGGTATTGGGCTTTCAACTTATTTTATTTCTTTTTTTTTAATGAAATGATGAAGCAATTCTATTGACTGCATCTTTATTTCTTCAGGTTTTTTGTCTGAGTGCGTTCACTCATTGTATTGCGATTGGAATATCATCTCCCATATCTTATTGTTATGTCCATGTTTTAGTCTCTAGCCTGTACCAAACAATTCTAATAAATAAATATCAATATAATATCAAAATATCCTTTTTTTTAATCCAAGTTGTAGTGAATAGGAGGAGAATAGATTTAGTCCCTTTAATTTAATAAGATATGTCTCCTAATTATGTAATTGCTGTAAAAATGTAGATTTGTATATACTGAGTGGGGAAAAAACAATATAATTTGCTTCATTGCACCTCCATTTACACTGTAGTATCATTTATTTCCATTAGCTTCTTATCTTTCAGACAATACCAGACAAATGCATATGGGTTTTATAGTTGAGGAGCGATTCCCTATTCATACCTGGTATGTTATTCAGGTACTGTTTTCCAAGTATAGTGCTAGGGTTAGAAAGGAACTCTAATAGTGGGTTCAGCTTTTAATCCAACGTTAAACACTGATGTGGAGGCTGAGATGGAAAAATGTATCATTTCATAAAGACTTAATCTTGATCAGTCGGTTAGTTGCCCACTCCACTCCATTTAAGTCCAGCATGTTCTCTGATAGATACTCTACGTGTCAGGCTGCATACAGATTTGTGTTGTGTGTTTTGTTGGGGTTCATTCTTTAAAATATTGGCAAAAAGTGATCAGATCCATCCTCTGACGCTCCTCTCTCCCCTAGCTACCTGCTGATCACAGTGGGGGTGGTGTACGTGCGCTCCTTCCCTCAATCCCGTAAGGACATCCTGAAGGATCTGGTAGAGATGTGTCGGGGGGTCCAGCACCCTCTCAGGGGCCTCTTCCTCAGGAACTACCTCCTGCAGTGCACCCGCAACATCCTGCCCGATGACGGAGAGCAGCCAGAGTAAGCCCGCCTCTCTCTGTCACTCATAAACACAACATGCTGTCCTGAGGGGCTGCCGTTACAAAAAAAGGACATTAACAAATCGAATTCTTAAGAAACTATATCATGAAGGGATAACCACAGGAGTATTTCACTGACACAATAAACTCCATGAATCGGTTCACAGCTCTGTTTAAATAACATATATTGATATGGAACTTCTCGTTTCCCTTTTGGATAGAACGTGATCTTCTACCTTTTATCTGTGGACATGCATTCCTGTTCTAAACTCTTTGTCTGTTGATCGCAGGGGAACGGAGGAGATGACCGGTGACATCAACGACTCCATCGACTTTGTCCTTCTCAACTTTGCTGAGATGAACAAGCTGTGGGTCCGGATGCAGCACCAGGGACACAGCCGAGACCGAGAGAAGAGGGAGAAGGAACGGCAGGAGCTGAGGATTCTGGTGGGAACCAACCTGGTGCGCCTCAGCCAGCTGGAGGGGGTCAACGTGGAGAAGTACAAACAGGTGTGTGCACAATGAGGTCATAAAGGCTGGGAAATGAAGTATGACAAATTGTACAACAGTTCTACAGAGCAAACAAAACATGAGGTCAGATTTGTATTGTTATTTTAAATTGTTCTAAATAACCATATGATGTTTCAGTCACATCAAACAGAGACACAAACCGTTCAATCATATCGCTGCTGAGGCCACCTGCCCTGTGTGTGACTGTGTTCCTGTGTGTCTCCAGATCGTCCTCTCTGGAGTGCTGGAGCAGGTGGTGAACTGCAGAGACTCTCTGGCTCAGGAGTATCTCATGGAGTGCATCATTCAGGTACGCACCGAGATCACAGCTTTTATACAAACAGTTCTTCTGTTAAAATACTAGTTGCATTTTAACTATTTTATGTCATTGTATTTAACTAGACGACTTAATGTTATCAGTATATCTAAGAATCACAATATGAAAGTAATTTAATCGGATTACTTTCCGTTACTTTTGGATCACCTCAATATATCAATGGAAATAAATAAAAGAGAAATATATATATATAATAATATAAATAAGATGTTTTGTACTTAAGTGTATTATGTAAGACAACAGAACAACGATACCTTAGAAATTATTTTAGTTTAATAATTGAATTAAAAGCAAACTGTATTTTGGTTGAATAAGTCTACCTACTACATAAAAACAAATATTTAAAATAAAGAAGAATGAACATAGCCTAAATGAAAACAAAAAGATTTAAACTCCGCGCAGTGTTGAGTGGGGGCCTGCCGCTCCCCGGGTCGGCCGTCTGGCTGGAATGCAGCCCAGGCGCTGCGTTTCCCCACCGTAGCGTGCCGCGCCTACAATCGAAACGTGCACTGTCTACCTATGATATATTGATCTATGTAAAATAGTAATAGTGCTAGTTATCCCCATTTATATAAAACGTACCAGTAATCTGATTACACATGATTTTAATGTAGCTGTAAAGGAATACAGTTACAGTTAGTTATTCTATTCCAAATAATTCAATTAAGTACAATATAAACAATCTAGGTAACAACAAAGGGACATCTATAAAAAGCATTATTAATAGTACCAATGTTTAAATGACATTTTGCTGGAAACAATGTGTTTGCTGTTGTCCCCCTTTTCATTCCTGGGAAATGAGGACCTATTCATTGCATAGCTGTTCAGCGCACTAGAAGAATATCTAAATGCTCCAATTTACCTTTCATCATGAAATTATTGGATTTTTTCCTCTGGTTTCTTTTATGAAACTACACTGAGTGGTAGGGGTTTTAATTGTCGAAGAAAGGGGAGTAGAATAGATTGATCCCTCACACACTGCCTTCCTCTCCTGAACTGAAAGACTCCTTCTCTGACAGGTTTTCCCAGACGAGTTCCACCTTCAGACCCTCAACCCGTTCCTGCGCTCCTGTGCTGAGCTCCACCAACACGTCAACGTGAAGAACATCATCATCGCCCTCATCGACAGGTACACCTTGCCCCTCTGCAATTTATCTTAGCTTTGTGGTTTCACTGGGATAGTATCACAGATTTATTTGTAAATAAGGTAGATGATGCAAAACTATAAAATGGGGGCAGGATGAATAGATGAAGTGATGTCATTTGTGAAGTGACTGTTTAAAGAAGAGTCTGTAGGACCAGCTCTGCTCCCTGTTTGTGAATGCACTCTGTTCCCGTTTGGTTTCAGACTGGCTCTATTCGCTCATCGAGAAGACGGCCCCGGCATTCCAGCCGAGATCAAACTGTTTGACATCTTCTCTCAACAAGTGGCCACCGTCATTCAAGTAGGTCATACTGAGTTTAAAAGATCCTTTCATCAATCAGAACACATAGATCCAAAGCACCAGTGATTTAAATCTGACGTATCAGTAGCCCAGCAGCAGTCTGACTACATCAGACCTTCTATGGCTGCCTTAACATTTCTGATGTATGATTTCAGGCTTTCAGATTTAGATCTCATACACACAACTACAGTATAGTTAACTAAAAACTTAGGTCACAGGTTCTTCAACTATGCAATATAAATATATACAAGACATGAAACAAATAAAAAACAATAACTATGACTTAACTAAAAGCACAAGTAATTGACATTCATACATCAGAATATTATTTTATAATTATTGTGTTGCTGCAGAGAAGCAGAACAGTTTCCCCAGGCTATCCCTCCCAAGCTGTGGTGGCTTTAACTTTCCGAATCAGAAATATAAATGTAAATGTACAGATTAACAGCCCAGGGACCGTGAAGTTGAATGGCACAAACACTGTGATGGAAACTTCTGGAGCAATGGAGACGAAACTCAGAGAGACGCGGGGAGAGCTGGAACTTTGATGGCAAACACTGAGGGTTTATTCTGAAGTTAACAGCCGGAGAATTGACAAGACAATTGCTGCAGCCGTGAGTTGACACAGCGGTTTCCCGACCAATTCTGAAGATCTCTACTGCAGTCCGAGGTTTTAACTAGTTCCGAATGGACAATCAACATCATACATCAGCGAGACTAAATAAGAACGGACACTATTTCAAACTAAAACGGTCATCTAGGGCAATAGAATGTGCAGACAAACGGCACCTGGAGCCAGATAAATAGGCGTCCAGATGTCCCTAAACAATAAACTATCTCAGGTCAGCTTGTGCTCTAGTCCTAAAATGGGCAAAACAGAGAAGCCCAGGCTGCCCCTCCTTGATGAACATAACAGCCCCCCAAGGCTGTTAGCCTATGCCAGGGGAAGACACAGAGGAAGGACTAAATGATGAACTGTGTCAAAGGTTAGCAAAATATTCCCTAACACACACGTTAATGAAATAAAATAAAGACCTCTCCAGAGTAAACAATGTAACAGCATTACTAAAGGAAATAAATAGCAGCCAGAAATGTATTAAATAAATTGCACCAAAGCAGTGAAGTAGTAACAATCATACATTTAACAACAGTGAATATTCTCATAGCAGTGCAAAGTGTCACTCTGTATTGGAGTGTGTTTTTGGTCTGCCAAACAAGTGTTGGACCTACCATGCTGACCTCGTCATCCTCTGATCCTCCCTCTTCAGTCTCGCCAGGACATGCCCTCAGAGGACGTGGTCTCTCTGCAGGTCTCTCTCATCAACCTGGCCATGAAGTGCTACCCTGACCGTGTGGACTACGTAGACAAGGTCCTGGAGAGCACGGTGGAGATCTTCAACAAGCTCAACCTGGAACAGTAAGTCCTCACAGTCCTGAAACACTGGAAGACCAAATGTGACAAAGAGGTTTCAGAATCAGAATTCCTTTATTAGTTTGGCAGCGGGAACATTTCCAGGGTCAGAGCAAAAGGGGCATAGCAGGGGAAAAAAGATAAAGGCATGCAGTAATAAAGAGTAAGCTAATTTATTGAGAGCCTAAGTCCCGCCATTCTGCTTCCGACCCACGGGACCTTATTTCGGAAAAAATATGTATGGTAGGTAATGGCGAGAGAGAAATCTTTTTTGATCCCGTTTGAATTGAAACGTTGAATATGATGTTTGTCAATTTAAAAGACCATTTTGCAAGTCAAGAAAAAAAAAAGTTTGTCGTAAAACTGTGAAGTAACACTTGTTTTTGTGTGAAACCGCTCGATGAACTACATCTCTGGTCTCGCACAATACAGGTCACCAACACCAAAAGCGGAAGAACGAGCAAAACCCATTGCTGTTATACCTACAACTTGGTACAAAGCACAAAGGCATCTTGTTAAAGTTATCTTCATAGCTCTTATATTTAGTGGAGGGGAAAAAAACAGTTATGACATCACTTACATGACTCTTGGATTTGTAGAATTTCTAGTTGCATATTTTCATAGTCTTACATTTCAACTGTTTTAAGACAAACTATGACTTTCTCGACTTGGAAATGATTTCTTAAGATTGACAAACATCATATGTTATTTCATGGCACAATTTAAACGGGATGAAAAAATAGTTTTTCTCTCAACATTGACTACAATACATATTTTTTCCGAAATAAAGTCCCATGGTGGTCCACCGGAAAGAGAGGGACTTAGGCTCTCTATTAAATATAGAGAAAGAAAGGACACATTATTAATAGAATAGAAATAAAGACAAATAAGTACACAGGCATGGCTAAAAACCAGTAGCAGCAATTTAAAAAGAAAGTGTCATAAGTCATATGTTAAAGTGTGGAGGCATTATCAAATTGTATACAAAATGGTTTGGAAATTTTAAAAATGTATGTTGCCTGTTCCTTCTCCCCCCCCCCCCCCCCCAGCATAGCGACCAGCAGCGCAGTGTCCAAGGAACTGACCCGCCTGCTGAAGATCCCGGTGGACACCTACAACAACATCCTGACAGTGCTGCAGCTCAAACACTTCCCCCCTCTCTTCGAGTACTTCGACTACGAGTCCCGCAAGAGCATGAGCTGCTACGTGCTGAGCAACACGCTGGACTACAACACCACCATCCTGGCCCAGGAGCAGGTCTGACCCTCACTACTGCCATTGTTGCTTTTTGACAGGATGGGCGGTCACACACACACACACACACACACACACACACACACACACACACACACACACACACACACACACACACACACACACACACACACACACACACACACACAGCAAGCAGTGGTTCCCAACCTTTGTTGTCTGTGCTCCATTCTATAAGAACCCCCCCACTCCTCTGAGTGAAACCCTTTGTAATCATATTCAACCCAACTGCTCCTTAGATGACAATCATTTGTATAACTCAAACTTGACATCAGCATTTATTATCAGTGAAAAATAATAATTTCAAGACTCACTTCTAGCAGTTTAAACTTATTTTGCTAAGACTAGAGCTTTTACACACTTGAGCTTGTCTTTCATAGACTTTGACAGTTCTGGGGGCAGGGCACCGTGTGGAAATATATTGTAATCCCCAATTTTTCTACAAACCCCCTGCAATCCTTTCCATTACCCATAGGGGTCCCCGTATCCTGCCCTACAGTAACTACTTCACTTCACCTTGCGATGATGTGTGACAATAGGATGCATTCAGAGTCATGGAACATGGAGTTTAATCTGGAAAGCTGTGATGCACCTGGCCTCTGGACTGAATAGCACACTTCTGTTGGGCATACGCCATGAAAACGTTTTCAGTCTCTGGTGTGAGGCTGCGTGTCTTAAGAAGCACACATTAGCTCTGAGTAGCCTGTGGCATCACTGCAGCCATGCAAATAGGGCATGGATGTATAAAGGGAACTATCCAAGTGGCTTACAGGCACATGAAGCAAAAATTGGACTGACTTTAGAGTACAAACATACCAATGTCATGCCTGTAGAAAACGGCGTATTCCACAATATGATAGTAACAAGTAGTCAAAATAGTCAGATTTGCTTCGGCTGCTATGCTAAAAGTAGCTAAAATTAGTCTTACACCAGAGCAACTTTCATAACAGCGTTGTGATGCCAAACAGCGCCAGTTCAGACTGAACCACACTGATGGGGAGGGGGTATGCATCAGCTGCTTGTGTGACAGTCAGACAGTGAATACTTCCAGCGGCCGCTGCTGTGAGTTAATGGGAGACTGAACGCTGGTGGACGAGCAGCACTGCAGCGGGCGGTAAATGCCGCTGAACTACATTAATAAACAATGAACCAGGGCACTCTGGAGAAAAGGATAATGAAGGTGTCCTGAGATTGGCTCTCGCGCACCGCCCTGCTTACCTCCTTTTAGCTTGGAGTAGAATCCTTAAATGTGATGTGATCCCTTATGTTACAGTTTTTGCTCAAACTTTAGACTAGTACACCAGGAAACAGTACACACTGTATCGCTGCTCCATCAGAAGCTGTCAGTGTGCACAGGAAGTCACCGCAGCCTCACAAGACATTGTTTTAATGCGAGCAGGAGATTTGTAAAACTTGCCCGACAAGCCTTTGCTAATCTTGCGACTAAATATGCCAACACTGAGGTATAATCGGCCAATCTAAACGTGCTGTGTCATCATTAGAGCATCTTATGGTTCCACTGTCAGGGTACATGTAGCTATTCAGTATTCAGGAGGGAACCATTACTGATTGATACTGGATGATAGCCCACTGGTATAGCACACATACAATATAACGCTTTGAAAATGTACACAATCACTGGGCCAAATAGGAAAATACTTCATTTTAAATACATTTTAAATGTACCATAGTCGCTTTATTTCAGAGGAAATGTGCTTCTGGGTTATTAATGAAAAGGAAGGCCCCGTGTAGTTGAGTTCAGTTGATGAGGTGTGGCCCTCTGACTGTGACCCCTGACCTCATCACACTGCTCCAACCTGCCAAAATCAGTAAGGAATTTGTATAAAAGAAAGCCACCCCCCCCCACACTCTCTTTCCCTAGGTGGACGCCATCCTCTCCCTGGTATCCACACTGATCCAGGACCAGCCGGACCAACCCGCTGATGACCCTGACCCAGAGGACTTTGCTGAGGAGCAAAGCCTTGTGGGACGTTTCATCCACCTGCTCCACTCTGAGGATCCGGATCAACAGTACCTGGTGGGTCCTCTGCTCAACATCACAGTGACTGACGGGTGTTTACAGACACACTCACCTGCTACTACTGAATTACTGCTGAGTATTTAGGAAGCCTTGCTGCACAGTTTTCCTTTTAAAAATATTTTTCCACCAGATAAACATATCCATATCTGTGCAAAACTTGTCTGTTTAGTGTTTTGCTCAAAATACCAAACAGATCCCCCATTGTAGCATGCCTCATCCCCCTCTATCTCAGCCCTGTTCCTGAAGTGCTGATTCTGTGACTGTAGCTTTAAATGAACTAGCTGCTGTTAGCCACGCCCCTTTGGAGCTGCTGCTGGCCACGCCCCTTTGGAGCTGCTGCTGGCCACGCCCCTTTGGAGCGTCATGATCTCTCCTCTGAAGAGAGTTTTCTACCGGGAGAAACTCAGCTAAACGCTGCCGTGATTAAACGCCATATTATGTTCCAAACCACATCCAGCATTATCTCTGAAACAGTATGGAGCTCAAACGTTTCTCTCTCGGTTTACCACAAGGACAGGACCTTTATATTACACATAGTCTCTCCAGTACAGCGTTAGCTCTGAGTGTTAGTGCTGCTTGCTAATGTAAACACAAACCATATTACTTCCAACACAGCTGCGGGGGGATTCAGCTCACCAAATTTATATGGGGAAGATAGGTTGAGACGTGTCATGTGCCTAATTACGTCATAAGAACGGCAAATCTGGATCAGCTCGTTTGTACGCCCATTTTTAGAGACGTGGGTAAAGAGGAAAAGAGAGAGGGTTGTATTTTCTGACACTTTGTGAGTCTACTTACACACCGGGGACACATATCTCTGTTTGAAAGACATCAAAAAGTGCATTTAGCATAATAGGGGACCTTTAAACCATGTGAAACTCTGCTGCACACTCTGGACCTGATACGTGTTAATCTAGAACTGACCCTGCTCAAAGCTAACTCTCTGATTTGTGGTCAGATCCTGAACACAGCCCGGAAACACTTTGGTGCAGGGGGGAACCTGCGGATCCGCTACACACTGCCCCCCCTGGTGTTTGCTGCCTACCAGCTGGCCTTCAGATACAAGGAGAACTCTTCATCGGTGAGCAAACCCTCCCTTCCTACCTCTCGCATGCTTTGTCTCCTGCAGCCTTTCTCATGCCTCCCCCTCTGTCTGCCATCAGGACGACAAGTGGGAGAAGAAGTGTCAGAAGATCTTCTCCTTCGCCCATCAGACCATCAGTGCACTTATCAAGGCGGAGCTAGCCGAGCTGCCTCTGCGACTCTTCCTGCAGGGGGCGCTGGCTGCGGGGGAGATCGGATTTGAGAACCACGAGACCGTAGCATATGAGTTCATGTCACAGGTAAGGTGTTTCAGGCCTGTGAATCTCTTCCATTGAAAAGCCAGACGTTAAAAGTGCCCGGGGTGGAGAATGTGATTTCTATAATCATCAATGGTTTCTTCGTTTCTCATGGATCCACGTGGAAATCAAATGTTTATGGATTAAGAGAAAGCCTTATTTTGCTTTTGGGGGTTTTCCCTCTCGTGTAGTGTGGTTTATAGGATTGTGTGCATGTAAAGGGTCTGCAAAGGCAGAAAGTATATATTTTTTTCTTAAATATTTATATTGAAGACGCATAGAAAAGACATTTAGCACATTAATAGGAACCAACAACTAACAGAACTAAAGAAAAAAATGTTATAATAATAAAAACAATTCTAAATAAAGAATAATATTAAACAATACAAAGACAAAAAATAAATATACATTGAAGAGGAAAGAGGGGGGGGGCGATTGGAAGAAGGTTAGTGTAAAACCTACAGGTTTTACCTCTTAAACAATATTTAATTTTCTCCAGTGTTGGAAAAGACATAACATCCCTGAACCACTGAGCATTGGAAGGAGCTTTTTTTGGATTTCCAGTAGAAATCCCAAAGTTCTGAGAAAAATAAAGAGCTTTTTGAACATTATAGTATGTAAACATGTCACCGTAGAGACACTACATAAAAATATGAACCTGGAAAAGTAAAATGACCAGAATATGTCCTATAACTAATCATGTGTAAGGGAAATGTCTTTTATAATATGTTAAATAAATAGTTTGGCTACAGACCTTACTGTATTTAAGACATCTACAGAGAGGGAGTGAAGAACAGAAATAATGGTGGATTCGCTTAAAGCCTAGATTCTTAATTTACACATTTGGCAAAAGATTTTTTAAAACTAGACCCTCTCCTTTTACATGTTTAATCTCACTCATATTCGTCCCTCCCTCATTCTAAATCTCTCCCCGCAGGCCTTCTCTCTGTACGAGGATGAGATCAGTGACTCTAAAGCGCAGCTGGCAGCCATCACGCTGATCATCGGGACCTTCGAGCGGATGCGGTGTTTCAGCGAGGAGAACCACGAGCCTCTGAGGACCCAGTGTGCGCTCGCCGCCTCCAAACTGCTGAAGAAGCCTGACCAGTGCCGGGCCGTCAGCATCTGCGCTCACCTCTTCTGGTCCGGACGCAGCACCGAGAAGAACGGGGAAGAGGTGGGTTGGAATCACTCTCTTTGTTTTTGTTGTGACAGGTGTTGTAAAGGAGAAATTTGATCACATGGTCAACATGTTAGAGCCTAAAGCTACCAAAGAAATGTAGATTAAAGTAAAGAGGAACCGGTTGTTTTAGTTTTCCAACAATCATCTTTCATAAATAAACCTGCCCAGTCAGTCTGCTGAGTGTGAATCCGTCTTTGCTCAGTTCTGATGCTGTTCCGTTATCAGATCCGCGACGGTAAGCGTGTGATGGAGTGCCTAAAGAAAGCCCTGAAGATTGCCAACCAGTGTATGGACCCCTCGCTGCAGGTCCAGCTCTTCATCGAAATCCTCAACAGATACGTCTGCTTCTATGAGCGGGAAAACGATGCGGTAAGACGACTCTTAACACCTACATGGTTAAGGATGTTTCATGGTTCTTAGTAAACAGGTTACTGTCTCACTCTGCAGGAACAGGGTTCTATAATGTTGTGTAAATGATAAGAACAGGTTTCTGTATATACAGCTGTGGAGAAAATGAAGAGACCACTGCAGCATTCTCAGTTTCTCAGGTTTTATTATTTATAGGTTTGTCTTTGAGTTAAATTGTTCTTTTTTAATTATTGTATTCTATAAACTACTGACAACATTTCTGTGTTGGAATTCAACAGACACTGAAATGGCTGCCATACATGTAGAGATCAAGATTTAAAAACAAATGGGGTGGTCTCTCAATTTTTTCCGGGGTTGTATATAGAGGAAAAAAACACAGATTGCCCCTAATGAGAGAAAATCATTGACCTCTAACAGATGAAAGATATAAATAGACTGCTGCTCAGATAATTTAATTCAAAATGATTTGATTTAATAGAAGAGAATAGTGCTTTAATGATTCCAAATTGGGGAGTTGTTAAGTTACAGGAGCATGTTTGCAATGTGTTGCACGTTATTTAACATTTATATTTAGATGTGTCAAATACAGAAAAGGTGAGATTAAACTGTAATAGACCACACTACTACTTAAACACACTCTATAAACCTAGGATAATATAAACATACTTTATACAAGTGTTCAAGTTGCAGTTACTTAAAATCAAAAGGTTATATTAAAACTGAAATGTAAAGGTTTATTTGTTATAAGATGCACTTTGTTGATCCCAAACTGGGATTCTTTTTGCTGCAGCAGCATAAAAAAAGGCATTGCACATAATTAGAACTAAAAAGACTAGAAATAAACAATTCTAAAATATAAACATCTCAAAATAGAAGTACTGTAACCAGCATCAGAGTAAAAAAAGATATACAGTTGACCGTGAAGATACAAAATTAAAGGGCCAATTTTCTGTTAACAGAATATAAAGCAGGGTATTTTTCATTTATAAAGTAGCTTAGCTGTTTTCATGTTAGCATTTATTACTAACTAAAATGTAGTGTGTGATCCTCAACATGTTGTAACACATTTCATCACTCAGCATATTTTTAAAAGCCATTATAAAACAGGTCCTTTAATTCGTTAATTGTTAATGTCCATGTTTGCTACACCTCACTGTGTTACTGCCCCCCCACTGCCAGTCAGCGCCATGGTGTGACACTGGCAGCAGCATGTCTGTAGTAACACAAGGGCTTGTTGCGTGTCCGTCCTAAATCATGATAATAATAAAGTTAATTAATTAAAAACTAAAAGAAGTTCCCCTCAGATAAGACCTGTTCAGGCAGCATAGCAACAAAATATAACATTTCAACATGAAAATTCCTCTGGGGAAAAATAAGACACAAGACTACAGTGAGTAAATCAATGCAAAGATATAAAACCCTATAAATAAAAGCAAACGTGTACAATAAAATGTAAACAGATGATAGTAATAAAACTTTCAAAATTATAAAAAAGGGTACGAATATTAAAAGAAGTGGCTATTAAAACTGCTAAATAAATAATAAAAGACTAACGGACCATTTAAAGGGGGGTGTCGCTAATACAAAGCTAATCTAAAAAGTTTTGTAAATGCAATCGCTGTTTGGAGCAACTGAAAGCCTTGCTCTGTAGCCCCCCCCCCCCCAGCCTGAATATGTCCACACTTCAGGTGTGTCGTTTCGATGGCTTGAAATGACTGTGGTATTCAAACATGATTGTTTTTAAACGTCAAAACTGATTGACAGCTGCTTATATATGATGAGAGAGTCCATCAAGCTCTTCCCCCTAACACTATCCCCCCCCCCCCCCCAGGTCACTGTCCAGGTATTAAACCAGCTCATCCAGAAGATCAGGGAAGATCTCCCCAGCCTGGAGGCCAGCGAGGAGACGGAGCAGATCAACAAACACTTCCACAACACACTGGAGCACCTCCGTCTGCAGAGGGAGTCCCCTGAGTCCGAGGGGCCCGCCTATGAGGGCCTGGTGCTTTAAAACTAGATGTTTCACTATATTATGAATACACTCACAAGAACACATACAGTCCCATCACATAGGATGGGAATAAAAATAAATGTCAAGAAGAGCTAAAAGAACTCATTCCTTCATTTTATAATTATTATACATTTTTCTGCATAATTTCCTCCTCACTGTCCCTCACTATAGGACGTGTTTCTGCAGCAGGCTGGAGATGTTACATTTTCAAGAAGCAACACTCGGCTTCAGTGTGTTGTAGGCGCCGCTCCTTGATAATGTCCTGCTGATCTGTCTCTAACCGTATGATTTTATCGTCACTCGTAGACTTTCTCGCTGCTCTAGGTGTTTCACTGAGTCATCACTTGTTCACATCTTCCCATATTGAGAAGTGAATCTATTAGCGTGAGTGTATTATGGCTACAGAATCTAGCGGTGGATTTACAGATGTGTTGCATACAAGCTAGTCTCTCCCCCCGCGAGTAATACATCCTCTGCCCTTTAGGATGGCTTTTAGGCAACTTTAGAACCAGTTGAGACCAAACAAGCTGAAACAAGCGCCATTGAAGCATACACAAATACATTCACTGTTTTCATCCTGCCGGTCATTTCAGTTCATAATTATGTGGCATGATCCTCAATCCTTCTGTACGAAATGACAAATAACATTAGAAACCGAGTATTTGCAGGTTGGAAAATAGTTACATACAGTATTTCAAAAGATCCTATCCTCATACTAAAGCACTGCTTCTGTTTTAATAACATCATATTTATCTCTCCGTCTCTCTGTAAACTCCATATTGTCTGTTATTTCAGGACCAATGGGTGGAGAGCTGCAGCATGTGTGCATGCTTCAGTGAGCCGGTACAGGCTTGGTTTTTGGTTTGCTCTTAATGAATACAACCAACAACAATGTCTGACTGTTCCATTCGTTTGTTTTCCAATGAGATCCTGATGCTCAGTGATGCTTGTCTCAGACAAATCTGTTGCGGGGAGTGCAGGGGGTCCTCAGGTCTGTGTGCTAGTTGACAAGTTGCCATGGTGAGTTGATGATGATGTACATGTTTGCTGCAGCATCCGACTGTGTCCGCTGATTCCTCTTTCTTAGCTATTATGATTTGTTCTCTCCTCTTTTTAAATCTATGTGTAAACCCACATGTAAATCAGATAAATAAAAAAGCAGATTAAATAGCAATTGTCATTGTCATTGTCATTTGCTGAAATAAAATTGAAATTAACAATACATTTTTGCATTCTGTTAATTTTACATAGGGCATATAAATATAACACACTAAGCAGAGGCTGGAGGCAGACTGTCAGTCACACTGCTGGCCAGAAAAGCTGACTTTCTGATGTCCTTATATCAATGACATCATTCCACCAGTTTGATGCCAGGATAGCAACCAGTTGATAAATAATTGAAATACTCAAGTAAAATACAACTGCTTTAAAATTGTACTTTAGAACAGTACTTTAGTAAATATATTTTGTTATATTCCATGACTGGGTTCAACCACATACATGTACCAGTACATGTATGTGGGATCGGGATCGGGCAGCCTCTAGTAAACTAGTAAAGGGAGCGGATGAGTATTGTGGGAGTACTTAGGGAGGTTGAAAACCAGCTGCTGCATTGTGGGTGAGCTGCAGAGGTCTGTTGGCAATTGCAGTAGGTTGCAATAGAGAACCTTCCTGACGTTGAAGTGTATGTTCAGCTAAAGCCCTATCAAATCTGCAATAGTAAACAGCAAATATGGAAAACAAGTCCAACCATCTGTGTTTAAAACTTCATTATAAACTGAGGGATGAGAACCAGAATGCGGATAGCCTTCGTACCGATTCTTTCAATGGAACGTGAATGCAACACAGCAGCAGGAGGACTCTCTCTGCGCATGCTCGCAGCTTTAGCATTATTAGTACACTGTAACGTGTATTTGCTTCTAAACTGTGCTGTCATCTCACCACATCTATGTGGTGTTAGTTGCTCGCGTGACTTAGTGTACCTGCAGCAGTCAGGGTCGTCCATGATTCAGAGAGCTGTAGCTTCGGTACAGCAGGAGGGAAAGCACTATGTCCGCGAATAAAACAAAGAAAGTCAAAATGGCTACTAAATCTTGTCCTGAATGCGACCAACAGGTGAGGAAAATGCATTTGTTCAATTGTGAACGTTGTTCCTGATAGTGTAGTTTTATGATATGTTGTAAATTGTGTTTATATCAGTCAACAAACAGCCAGCCAGAGAGGCTCCTGCGGCCACACCGTACGCGCTGTGTACTGATTAAGTTAGCTCAGAAAGCCTTCGGATTTCCTCACATTTCGAAGGAATTCATATAAAATGTCAGTTAATAACGTTTTCTGACTATTTAGTTTTCAATACATCACATTTTTAGTCAAATTCATACTTCAATTTGTGATTTTAACGTTAGTTATCTCCCCAGAATATTGTGGACGTTGCACGGTGGAGAACTGTAAGCAGTTAAAAAGTTAGAGCCAGGGTTATCACTGAAAGCAGAGCTGTTTCCTGTGTCTGAACCCAACGGAGAACTGGTGCACAATTCACAATAGTATAGGACATTTGATGTGCAATACCAATGAGATAAGGAAAAGCGAAAAGCAACGAGATTCAATTAAATTAAAACAATTTTCAATAATGATAGTTTCTCTAAAGTATAAACTAGTATGTCAGACTGTTGTTTTGTGTACATGTGGATTTTAAGCAGAAGGTGAATTACTGCAACACTCCTACAGCTAATATTCTCCTGATTTCCCCAAAGTAGCATACCAACCATTCCAAGATGTCCTTGGTCAACACTTGATTTGTATTGGTTTGTTATTGCTTGTTCCTTGGTGCCTTTAATCATTTAAAGGGATTATTTTTTCTAATCAAAGTCTGTCTGCAGGGCTTGGAGAGTAAATTATGAATACATTGTTTCTTGAGACATTTTTAGGCCTCAAGCAGGAGCTGCCATAATCTGATAAATTCTCAGGTGATGTCACTTGAGGCATGAGGGTGAAATAATGTGTAGTTAGCAGGAAGTGATCTTTTCAGGCTTTTGTAGCCCTCGAATTTAATTACCACAGAAGTAACACGTTGTTAGCGTATCACCTCAAAGCAAAACACCCTGCTGAAATTACCTCCACGGGACCTCGCCAGTCTACACTACAGGAGTGTGGCACTCGTGGGCAAATAATGAAACCTGTAAGTGAAAAGTTAACCAATTCCTTGGTTACTCGGATAGTTAAAAACTGCTGCCCAGTTAGCACAGTAGAGGATGGTGGACTGAGAGAAGTAATTTGTGTTGCATCGAGAGATACCTCCCGCTTTTAGCTAGGATTTTTTTACAGGGTGTCCAATTTGTTTTCAATGGCCTAGCAACACGCGAGCACCTTAGGCGCGAGTATTGTAGGGGGGCCCGGGGGCATCCTCCCTCGAAAAAAATTGAAATTCATAACTCTCTGAAACACTTTCCTGCATTTTGAGGGTCACATTTTGTGGAATACAGCCACGTTTTTGTCTTTGTTACAACATTATGTTGATGCTGAGGCTGGGAGGAGAAATGTGTGTGTGTCGGGGGTGGGGAAGACCAGATCATTTTTTGGTAATATTATAATTACACTGATTGATATACAATATAATATGTTTCATAAGTTAATACATAAGAAGAGTGAGTGTAACTGAAACTAAAAGGTACAACTTAATTGTCACATACATCTTGTATGTCTACTTATTCAATTTTGTTCATCTATATCATATATTTATGCAAGACACTTAGCAAACAGCTGTATTAGCTATGTGTTTGTGATGGTTTTCTGACCTTTCACACCTTTGAACATTCACACAAAAAAACCATTCTTACATGACTACTCTGCTGGAAGAAGCTGGAGATCGTTGTCTGTGTTCTTCCTCTTTTCCTCATCTTTTACAGTAACTTGAAGAAAGAATTTTCATTTAGCCTTCATATCAAATCAATCAACTATTATAAAGGACATTATCAACTGTAAATACGTCAATAGTGGGAATTAAGTACAATGATCTCCACAAACAACATCCATTTATCGATCTTTTAAAAGTAAAGGCTCCCTATTATTCAAAGGAACCATACAAACTTTGATCTCCTCATGTGCCCCCCTCCCCACTACAGTTCTCGCCGGTCGCATCGTCCTGACGTTTTTGTTGTTGTTTTTCCCCCGGTTCATCGACAGTTATTGCCACCAAAGAAGCCAGAAAAACTCCGAAATACTCCTATAGTTATCAGGCTTTCTGTCATGTTTGTAAAGATTGTTAAAAGTTTCAAGCTTACCTGCACTTTCTTCCCGCGTAAAAGGTTAAAGAGATATCAGATATTCCACCAATACAGCGCCCGTCCACGCTGCGTCACGGAAAATCGACCAATGCAATGCGAGTCTTGCGACTCGCCGCGAGTCACTCGCGAGATGTGAGCTTAGCGCGATTTCGGCTTGAATCGGCAAATTTTGATCACATTCAGCGAAGTTACCGGGGAAAACAGCGGAGGAAAAAATTAGGGCGTCTTGCCTAAAAGTAGGGCGTCCAATTTTTTATTACTTTTAGTAACGCCCACCTACCTAAGCGCCTGCTCGAGAGGAACCATCGTGTCAAGAATACACACGTTGTATGCAGACGCGCAGCTTGTGAACAGGCGAGGCAGGCAACTTCTTGGGGCCCCGAGCCGCTAGGGGGCCCCCAAGAGCTGGCATGTTAAGCCAACTACTAGTGAAAGTAAGTGTTTATCACCGTCAGACTGATGCTAGAGAGATAGCAGAAAACCTAGAGATTGATATGAAGTTTCCTGAAAAAAGAAAGCGGAAAACAACCAGGCAGTTCCTGTATGAGGGCAGAGAAGAAACGCAGTCCACTCCAGATGAGCACTTTAACAGAGAGTTTCTTCTGCCCCTAGTGGACACAGCCCTCACTCGTTTGGATGAAAGATTTTCAAAAATGGAGGATGTTTATGCCCTTTATGGTTTTATCTTCTCCAAAGAAAATATGTCAAAAAATATTCAGGGTGGCAAACTTGAAGACAGCTGCAAGAAACTGGAAAACACACTACATGACATTGATTCTGAGGATTTGGTTCTGGAGATCAGGGCTGCTGTCTATGCCTTTCCTGATCATGTCTGCCTCCCCAAGAGAGATGCTTGATTACATTTACAAGGAACAGCTTCTGGATCTTTATGGAAATCTCAGCATTGCCTTCCGTCTGCTATTAACTCTTCCAGTCACTGTTGCCTCTGGAGAGAGAAGTTTCTCAGCTTTAAAACGAATCAAAATCTATCTCAGGTCAACCATGTCACAAGAGAGACTTTCAGGACTGGCTCTTATTTCAATAGAGCACAGTGTGCGAAGGTCTGTGGATCTGGAGGACATAGTGTCAGCATTTGCACAAGCCAAGGCCCGTAAGCAGCATTTGTAAAAGACACCGGTCGGAAGGGCCCCCTGGGAATTTTTGCTTGGGGCCCCAACAGACTCTGGAATCGCCACTGGTTGTATGAAGATGAGAGGGCAAAGCGGACGAACATGCTTGAGCAAGCAAAGCACATCGCTGTCACAGGTGACCACTGGACGTCTGTCAACAACGATAATTATTTGGGCGTCACGGCGCATTTCATTGATCAAGACTGGACTCTGCAGTCGTTTGCACTTACTGTGAGTAAAACCGAGGAGCGACATTATGCCGAGGCATGTGCTAACCATTTTCTGGATGTTGCAAACGAATGGGAAATCCAGGATAAGTTGACCACACTCGGCACTGACAGCGCTCGTAACATGGTAGCTGCCGCGAGGCTACTTCCATTTGAACACCTGCCTTGCATGGCCCACTGTCTGCAAAGAACGGTCACAGTCTCACTTAAAGACAGTGGATTTGAAAGTGTTCTGGCCAAATGTCGCAAGATTGTCGGGCACTTTAAGCATAGTCCATCTAACGCTCAGGAATTAAACGAACAGCAGGTTGCACACGGACTTAATCAAGAATCACTTGCTCAGGACGTTGCAACAAGATGGAATTCTACACTGGAGATGGTAAAGAGGATGCAGAGAAACACATCTCCACTCACCACTACCCTGGCGCAGCAAAAGAGCAAGGTTGCCATGTTGACTGAATTATGTTTTGTATTTGCACTGTGCATGTGCACCGTAAGCCATTAAAATGGTCTGTGAATTTAAATATACTTTGTCTGTGTTTATTTTACATTAATTTCATTTTACATAAATAAATATTCCTTATAAGCTTCAGTCAAGTAGAAAAATGCAATTAATTTATTGATAGATTAATCGCGATTAATTAGTTAATTTTTTTTAATCGGTTGACAGCCCTAGTTTGTACCAATTCCTCTGTTAGGGTATTTCTATTTCTCCTGCACTTTATTTATATTAGATGCATAACAGCTCACATACCGGTAAAAGAGGTGATGGGTAGCTGCTTCTGTTGCTATAGATAGACACTATCCTCCAAAGATGGCTGCGCCACCTCAGAATGCACTGCTGTAACCATTCCCTATTCATTTGACTGTGAGTAGTCGGTTCAGGCTGTTTGTAAGAAATTGAAACATCATTTACTTTTGGAGAAACCCGACACCACGCAGGGGGGCAATCACATCATCCCAATAATGGAAGACAAGACAAGAACTTTCATTGGCTAGTGTCCATTTGTGTAAGTAACAAGACAGGAAAAAAGAACTAGGTCAAGGTTTGTCCCTTTTATGACAACCTTTTCCTTCTGCTTTCTAGTGTGACATTACAGAACAACACTTAGAAGAATGACCAACACGCTGTACACGACCACTGCAGCTGCTTCTTATAATCTGACATTTTTAGTTGCTCTGGGGAACAAAATGCTGTATGAAACAGTTGCAAAAGATTAGGTGTTACGATATTTATTATGGAACTGGCAGATATAAATGGTTCTGTAAGTATAACAAGAAACAAGGTCTCCAGGTCATGCTAACCCCGTGCTAAGGGCTCATGCTAGCATTGTCACTGCTTCCCTACAAAAGAACACAGTGTGAACAGTCGTTACATCTTCTGAATGTTTCCTGTTTGATTCCTCCAGATTCCTGTGGCGTGCAAGTCCTGCCCATGTGGTTATGTGTTTATCAGCAGAAAACTCCTCAATGCCAAATTAAATGAGCGCTCTTCTCCGGCCATAGCAGGTAAGGTCCAGCTCACTCGATGCTCTGATTAGCTTCTTCTTTTTTTATTATAATCCAAACTTTCTTGTTCCTTTTCTGTATGTCTTTCTGTGGAACTGGCTTTTAATATTTGAGAATCAGGAAGGACATTTTTGACTATCTTTCCTAATTTAGACCATTCGAGGTCCGTGCCAAACCTCAACCTTCTCACAAGAGTTTAACACTTCCCTTGTCACCATTTAGAGACATCACAACACCAGGACCTCTGATGGGAGCCCAACCATCATGAATGTTATTCAATACACCTGTGCCACCTGAAACATTAAAGGTCTTCTATTATGCTATATTTGAACAATATATATAGGGCCATATCTATACAAAACATGTCTGAAGTGTTTTGCTCAAAACACCAAACAGATCCCCCATTGTAGCATGCCTCATCCCCCTCTATCTCAGCCCTGTTCCTGAAGTGCTGATTCTGTGACTGTAGCTTTAAATGAACTAGCTGCTGCTGGCCACGCCCCTTTGGAGCTGCTACTGGCCACGCCCCTTTGGAGCTGCTGACCACGCCCCTTTGGAGCGTCATGATCTCTCCTCTGAAGAGAGTTTTCTACCGGGAGAAACTCAGCTAAACGCTGCCGTGGTTAAAAGCCATATTATGTTCCAAACCACATCCAGCATTATTTCTGAAACAACTCTGTCTCTCCTGCAAAACACACAGACACACAGACACAGAGGTGCTGCGGAGGGGATTCAGCTCGCGACTGTATATGGGGGACGTGGGTGGGACGTTGCCAGGAGTTAAATGTAAAGCCAGCCCACATTTCCCTTATTATAAGTCATAAGAACGGTAAATCTGGATCAGCTTGTTTGTACCCCCGTTTTTAGAGATTTGGGTAAGGAGGAAAAGAGAGAGGGTTGTATTTTCTGACACTTTGTGAGTCTCCTCACACACCGGGGACACATATTTATGCATAAAAGACATCAAAAACTGCATTTTGCATAATAAGGGACCTTCAAGAAGCCTAATCAGAGAAAATAACCTCTTGCCTGAAGCTTGAGAAAGTCTGCCTTTAAGATTTTTTAAAGAATTTAAAGGCCTAGTCATGTGGTATAAACGGAACCCATAAAGGGACATGGGGAAATAAAAAAACGTAAACGTTTCTTTTGCTCACACGAAAGTTTCAAACCTACCAAATGTCAGGTTCGGTCATAGGCAGTGTTCCTGGTTTAATTATTATTTTATTTAATGCATTTAGCATTAAAACAAGCTCTCCTTCAGAGTGAATTAAAGTGTGGTTGAAGTTTTTTCACTGATTTCAATGACATTCACAAGACTGGGGTTTCCATCGGTTATCAGCTTTTGGCCGTATGTTGACACTGTCTGACGAAACGAGACCTTAATAAGATCTGACAGGGAGCTTATGTACTGCTGTGTGTGTACTGCTGTGTGTGTACTGCTGAGTGTGTACTGCTGAGTGTGTACTGCTGAGTGTGTACTGCTGAGTGTGTACTGCTGAGTGTGTACTGCTGAGTGTGTACGGCTGAGTGTGTACTGCTGAGTGTGCTTATGTGCTGCTGCGATACGTTCTCGTGAGCACGGGAAACTTTAACGGTTTTTTTTCTTCCCCATGTCCCTTTACGGGTTCCGTAGGTATGAGTCGTTGATAGTGCGTTCACACCGGGTGAAAGTGGATATAATCATTTCATCAACCATGTCCAAATAACAGCTGCGGCTGCTTTGTACGTGGAAGTCTCTGATACGTGGGAAAACACATGTCCTTTTAACAAGTCATATTTGTTAGCAAAATAAACCGATTATACCTTGATTTAATTACAATAAACATACGAAAAAAATACCAAAATAACTACATGATACAAATGTGTAAAAAGCCTGGATGCTTTGTCAGGTCGATCCAAAAAGTACAACTCTTTCTGATGAGGGGTTCCGACCTACATAGAGCTGGGACATCGATGTGAGACTTGATATCATCTTATATTTCGGTTTAGTAATATCGTCAAGTGTCGTTTCCTGGTTATAAATGATGCGTTACAATTACTAGATGAGATTTTCTGAACTCACCTGTCAAGACTGTTGTTGCTGTTACCTACTAATGAGTAATTATCATTTCATTGTGTGAGTAATCAGTTAAACCACCAATAGCTTACTGCACAATTTCATCACAATCTTGATAAAAAAAATGCACAATCGAAGTGTCAGCCTGCAATCAGTCTTTATGCTGGAACCAAATCATAGTGAAATGCTTTTTATTTTCTGTATTTTCTGCTTCAGACAAGCTGGACTTAAAGCGGAGGAGGACGGAGCGCATCCGCAGAGAGAGGATAGACTCTTCTCTGACCAATGACATGGAGAACAGGAGGAGACCCCGCACCAACAGCCAATCAGATCCCATCCGGAGGGGGCGGGGCAGACCAAAGACTGTGGGACTGAAGAAACAAGAGGAGGACAAAGGTAAGGAAGTGATGTTACGCAGTTTATTATTACAGGCTTACCTGCCTTAATGGAACAGGTATCAAAGGAGTTTCTCTCATGAGTGTACAGCAGACATTTTACTGTGGTAACCTTTTCATCTCAGAGAGTTGGTGCTCCATCATTGGAGGCACTGCTTCCAGCCAAGCTTTGACTGCGTTCTCTGCAATAAACACAACCATAATGTCGGCTGTTTTGATGTTGAGCCGGGGACAGGTGTGATGGACACTACAATATTTTTGTTGATGAAACAAATCTGGCATGATTTCTGGCAGGTTCTGTGGAGGAGTACAGGGCCTGGGGGGTTAAAACTCATGTGGATGCTGCAAGTTGGACTGCAAACAGTTTGTTTAATGCAGTAAAAATGATGTTTGTGAAAGGCTAAATGTCAAATATAGACAGATATTTGGCGCGACAAACATGTTGTGAATAACTTTTCCAATATCTCTACTTTTGGACTGAGACCTTCATCAACCCTGTTGTGATGTAGAAGTATGTTCCCCCCTGCTCTGTCATACTTGCTTCACTAACAGAAGATGGTTTGTCCTGTCGAATTAACTTTAATTGTATTGACATGACCATAGTCAAATAACCGAAATGGGTTCCGTGTGTTTTATTGTGTTTCCAGAGAAACAGGAGAAGGAGGTGGATATGTATGCCAGTCTTTCCGATGAGAAGGCCTTCGTGTTTTCTGTCGCCTTGGCTGAGATCAACCGCAAGATCCTGGGTCAGAGACTCATCCTATAGACCTGATAGGTTCTATCACGGAAGAACTTCTAAATGGAGAGGAAGACCAAAGAACTGGACTTTGACCTGGAAGTGTTTCACTCTGATGACGGCATGAGGCTGCTGAAGCTTCACACTGAGGGAGAGGCGTCCACCACAGACTGCACACACACGTCTGTAGACTAAAAGCACCAGCATGGTTTGTGTTGTTACTAAGGGAAGATGCATTGATGATATTTCCCAACAGTTGTGTAGATAACATTTCCGAGTATAAATATCCACACCCATCCCCACTATGATGGGCTCTCGATTTAAAATGGATGAAGAAATACTACATTCATCTGGATACAGGAACACCGTCAACAGACAGTAGATCACATTAATGGAAGGCAGCAGGACTTCTAGCTGTGTGCGTTCTGATGAGCTGAAGCTATAATAAGAACGCCATTATTCCGTGACTTGTGAGGAATATGGAGCAGGTTAGCCACCTGATGAGTTCAAGCTTCGACTCCTCTAATGAACAAGATGAACAGGATTCATTTCCTCTCAAATTTTAAAAACCATAATGTCGTAAATAACTGCTACGTACAGTACACACCGTGTGTTTAGTTAGTTTTATGGGCAAGTTGGATTATTTAAGATAAATGTTACCTTGCATCGTATGTGGATGAAACTAAATAACTGCAACCAACTCAAGACAGTGTGCAGCTGTCCAGCTATCAGACAGGAAGTCAGACAAATATTTATCAGATTGTGAGATAGTGCTGAATATGTGTCTTTTTAAAATAAAATATTTTTTTTATCAATCTGTTTTCTGAAACCCTCCTTATTATTCAATCCGATATAGTGGCCATAGCAGAGTGGTATGCGTGTGTGTGTGTGTGTGTGTGAGAGCATCTTTGGAAGTTTTCCCCTCTAGCTTGTGTCACTTATTCCCAAAATTGGGTGCTGTCTTTCTTCCACCATTTATGATCACAAACTAGATCTACAAGGGGCAATTTGATATTTTCTCGAAGCACCGCTGACCTCTGCACTGTAAACTGCTTTTTAAAAAAAGTAAACATATTTTTACTCTGCAGGTATTTTAAGTCCTTAGCCACTTCACATAGTTCAGGTTTCCTACCAATATGAAAAAGCATGGAATTAGATTTAGCAGTTAAAGTACTCAATTTTTACTCAAGAATAACATTAAATGCAATGAAATACATGTCAGAAAATAATGGTTAGTTGCAGGCTTACTGAATTTGATTCTTCTGTAGCTCTCCCTGGCTATAACATTTTGACATTTGATAAACCATGGCATGGTTTGTTATTAGGAAGTGAAATATTGCAGCCTCTCAGTGATGTCGCATCTGTGCGACATCACTACTGGTTTATCTGATCTTTGTTTACAGTTTAGGAGATGAAACAAAACCAGAGGGAATTCAGTTTAAATGTTTTGAATGCATTCTATGCAAATGTGAGGAATTTAGTTGCAAATGGCTTCATGAAGAATGAACTGGCCTTCTGTGTTGTCTTTTTTTTTTACGTGTTAATAAATAAACTAATGATATAGAATATTCCACAGTTTTGTGGATTGATTTGTATGATTCCATACTTGGCTACAATCTTCTGGCAATTACCTGGCAACATCAGAGCAAACATAGACAGTGTGCAATTTATATGCTAACCTTTGGCTTTTAAAAACATTTATTTACATTTTTATTTTAGGCCACTTGAAATGTGAGTCTGGAGAAGTATGGGATTTATTTTTACTGAAACTAGGAACACCACACTGTAGATACAACTGTGAGTTCAAGGAGTATGGCGTCAAGGTATGAATTAAGAATACATTGAAAAATAAATCACTTAATATGCGGAACGGCCCATTTTATAATCATACTTATATTAATAGATAAGTACTTCTTAAATTACTGCTGTGTTTAATAACATTTTAATAAACAAGTTGATTTATATTTTATTGTGATCTAAATCGTTTTTGTTCATTTGTAGCAACAAAAACAGTAGGGTAAGAGTAAGTTGAAAACATTAAACCCATCCCTTGGAGAGCCTGCACCAGCAGCTGGGCATGTGCTATTTATTTTATTTTACCTAATGGTGTAATTCATTAAGAAAAGTGTATTGTTGGTGACTCGGCTACATATGGCATGACATTAAGCATTATAAAATGTGTGTCTCAAGGCCCACAAAGCGGTGTGAATTATCACGCATTGTTTTAAGATTTTTTAAAATAATGTTCTTTGTTTTTTTTGTCTGTAACATGCGTTGTCAATGTGTTTATTTCAGCATCCGGTCCACTATTAAATTCACTTTGCTGCATTGAATCAGGTAATCTAAATCAATAAAGTTTTCGCGGGGAAAAAAAGGAAGTCGCTATCAGAATAGCACGAGCGTAATTCGGTGTTGATGTCAGACAGCTAAATAGTGAGTCAGCTGTCTGCCTCAGTAATGGCTAACTAACAGCTCCACCTGGCTGCTGAAGCACCGACCCTGAGGAAACATGCTCCGTCTGAGAGACCTCGTACAGCGGTCTGTTCCGCCTCGGAACTCCCCGCTTTATTCCGGTATATGGCAGCGGGCTGGATATAAAACGCAGCCCGGGCCTCAGGTTACGGAGCAGCCCGGGCTGGCGCGCTTCAGCACGGCTGAGGCCACCGTGCAGACCGGAGCCGGACACCCTGGCCGGATGCGAGAGAAGAGCCTGACCATGGCGAGCCTTAGCCCGCAGGTGAAGGCGGTGGAGTACGCTGTGAGAGGGCCCATCGTTATCAGGGCGGGGGACATCGAAAGGAGGCTGCAGCAGGTCAGGCATTGTTACATTACCGTATATATGTGTGTGAAGACAGAATAATGGGAGAGTCTGTCAAAATATATTTTATTCAAAGCTTCCTTATTAGGCTTTAAGTAAAATACAACAAAGGGTAGTACACTGGTTAAACGGCGCGCGGAGCAGAGCAGCAGAGATTGCATCATCCCGGATCCTGGTGCCTGTCTGAAGGCAGGCCGGCTGTGAGATGCTCTGGCCGGTCACTGTGCCCACACTGCAGCGATGAGAGTGTAGGAATACTGTTACAAGTACAAGTCCAGCGTTCAAAATGGTACTCAAGTAAAAGTACAAAAGAATCATCATCAAAATGTACCAAAAGTACTCCTCATGCAAATGATATTGTTTGTCATTAATCAAACTCGCCAAATAACTAAAGGTGCTATGTAAATGTAGTGGAGTAAGACTAAACGAGTACACAAGTAGAAGTGCAAAGTACCATAACATGGAAATACTCAAGTGAAGCACATGTCCCTCAAAATTGTACTTAAGTACAGTAGTTGAAAAAGTAAGTAAACATACTCATTTACTTTACACCACTGCTAAAGGTATTAAATAAATGTAGTGGAGTAAAGGCACATGATTTACCTCTGAATTGTAGTGGAGTTAGTAGAAGTGCAAAGAAGAAAACATTGAAAATACATTTAAGAAATGTTATAAAGTACAGAAGTTGAGTAAATCTACTTAGTTACTTTACTCCTCTGCAGTGATGACAGTCACAGTGTTTGACCTTGTATCAAAAGCATGGTGATAGATGTTTATGATATTTTCTTCTTTTCTTGTCTCTCTAGGGAGTGAAGGAGTCTTTCACCGAGGTGATCAAAGCAAACATCGGGGATGCTCATGCCATGGGTCAGCAGCCAATTACTTTCCTCCGTCAGGTGAGGGGACAGCACCACATTAAGGAGCAACAGACCTGCTGTGTGTCCTCATGCTCACGTCCTTCACTGTTAGTTCTTACTGTGAGCTCACGCAGAAGCGTTGCTAGTGCAGCAAGAGCTTAAATCTGGCCTCAGGGCAGGGTGTAGGTTTGATTTTGATATTTGTTGGGACATAAAAGTTAGCTGGGGCCCACGTGGCAGCTGAGGCCTTAAAGAGAGACTATGTCAACGTGCCTCTGTGAGTCTCAAAAATGGTAAAACATAAAAAAGCTCAAGCATTTGTTTTTGACTTTCCATTACTTCAAATTCTCATGACTTCAAATGCACAGAGATGGGAAAAGTACACACATCCTTCACTCAAGTAAAATCAGAATCAGAATACCTTTAATAGTCCAACAGAGGGGAAATTTGCAAAAAAGTACAGATACTCGTTGAAAAGACTCCCTGGATTTTCGTCCTTTTTTTCAGTTATCTTTCTAATATGGTGAATCTGCCAAACTGAATCCCACTCCACCTGCCAGCTAAGGGGCGGAGACTATAAATAGCCTGCTCACCCTTTAGTTTTTCCTTTGCACTCCCTGCCAGCACACCAATTTAACCCTGTGTCCTGAGTTTCCTCCACATATCCTGAAGTGTGCGTCTTCAAGTTAACGTGAGTGGTCAATTCATTGTTTATTGTTTCATTTGTATGCCTTTGTGGTAGTTTTGCTGATCCCTTTGTTCTCAGACATGTGCTAGGAGCCATGTGGGAATTGTTTGTTGCTTGTTTGTTACTTTGCTGTTTAGTTGTGGATTGCGTATTCACACATGATTGTTGCTTGTTCGTTGCCTTTGCTGTTTAGTTCTGAATTGTGTATTTGCACATGATTGTTGGTTTCTCTGTTTGATTGACCACTTCGTTATTTAATTGTAGTTGTATTGTTTCTTTGTTTTCTCATGCAGCACACAAAATAATCAAGACCAAAAGGGAAAATAAATACTGGTTCTTGCATTAAACCCTGCCTTCTCCTTGCCTCATTGCATCCTTGCCCTTTGGGTCTTCTGACCGAGACCCTGTCTGCTCGCCACACTCACTCTCCCCGAACCAAATCACCCCTACAGTTCCTTCAATGGTCCTTCGAGCCGGATACTGAGTGAGTGATACCATGGCAGGCAACGGTAAGGAGTCAAGAGAGTTGACGTTGCCAGAGAAGGCCCCCCAAGCTGGAACCAGAAGTGAGGGGACGGTATCCAGACCTACACGAGAGAGACGTCCACCTGACCGCTATGGCTTCCTGGATCCTGATGGGAAACTCTCCAGCCAGCCCAAAAGCCTCCCTCGTCACAGCCAAGCAGCCGTACTGCCGCCTCCACCCCCAGGTGCTGTTGATGTCCAGGCGGATGACCATGAAAACCCTGATCAGACGCTGAGAGAGAACACAGCCGCTGGGGAACGAGGAGTGGAGGAGGAAGAGACGACAGTCGAGGAGGAAGAAGAAGAGGACTATGAAGTTACCCACGACTATGTCCAGCTTGAATCAGCAGCTCTTCAGCCCGCTCCACTGCCCGCTCCCCTGCCCGCTCCACTGCCCGCTCCACAGCCAGCTACACAGCCAGCATCTGCTCCGATCCACCTGAGAGATGTGAGACCTGGCAGATCCAGGGGCAAGAGCGACAAGCGTGAGCCACCACCAAGGTCGAAGACGGCCTTCTCTTCGAGCTCCACTTATGCTAGTGGAAGCTCCCGAAGCTCACGCAGGAGCCAACAGGTGGAGCTCACCCCACAACAGGCGGCCATGGTCGATGAGAGGAGGAAACTTGGAGAACTGCAGGAGATACAGCGTCAGATTGAGGAGGAACAAGCTATAGATGAACGGGCACAAGAACTGGATAGGCGAGCACAAGAAGCTTTGAAGGAGAGAGAGAGGATGACCCGGTCTCTTACTCTACAGCGACGACTACGGAAAGTCCGAAGAGAACTGGAAGAGGCTCGATTAATCACATCCTTCACTGGGGATGTAGGAATGACCACAGAACATCCACCCGCTCCGCCAGCTATGTCCAGTGTGAATGACCCACCTCAAGTGCTTGCTCCTTTTTCCCTGAGCTCCAGAGTCCTGGATTCAGCTGAACCTGTTGATCTGTTCTCCGAGCAGCAGGCTCCCCCTGAGGTTCCTCAGACATCGGTCTCCTATCAAGTTCCAGTGAGTGAACAATCTCTTTCGTACCACCACTTACCTCCAGCTGTGAGTCTACCTGTAGATGCTGTGAGTCAAGCAGCAACTTCTGATCCTACTGCTGAGAGTCACACATTACTTCAGACTTCCAGTCCCGAGCATGCGGCTCCATCACCTCCTTTGTTTCACCACATAGCGCTGACCGCACCTCGTCCGGCCAGGAGTCAGAGGCCTTCAGATCCGGTTCGTGAGAAACCTGCACCTCTTTCCTTGCCTAACCCCATTGAGAGGGTATCAGAGGGCGCTAGTATAATGGAGCTTTTAGTAGCGACTGCCTTTGGCATCCCGAAGCCAAGATTGCCTTATTTTGAGAGCGGAAAGGAAAGTGACTTTGTTCTGCTTACCATGGCGTTGGAGAATCTCTTAGATATCCACGCTCACCTTTCTGAACAGTACAAGTTTCAGGTCCTTATGGATCACTTGAGGCTGCCAAGTGCATACAAACTGGCAAAGTCCTATATGCACGCCTCAACTCCCTACACTTCCGCTCTTGCTGCCCTTAAGGCAAAGTATGGCCAGCCACGGCAGTTGGTCCAAAGTGAAATAGCTAGCATCCTCAATTCACCACCTGTCAGACTTGGTGACAGCAACGCTTTCCAGGACTTCGCTCTTTCTGTACATTCATTGATTGGCATGCTGAGGTCAGTGGAAGGTGCAGACGGAAGTGAGTTACGGTGTGGCTCTCACGTAGACAGGCTTCTTGCCAAGCTCCCCATTCAAAACCGAGACAGTTTCATTGAGCACTGTTTGCTTCGTGGCATCTTGAAAGAGGGTTCAGAACAATCATACACCTTGGAAGATTTTTCAGCATGGCTCAAGGTTAAAGCCCGGGCCAAGAGTATTGCCCAACAAGTCTCGGGACCTGCGTCAGTGGAGAGACGAGAGCCAGTCCAGAAGAACCTGGGGAGAAGGGCGACGCCGACCACGATGTACCTGAGCAACACCGCCACTGTGGAGAGCCAGCCTGATGTTCAACCAAGCCATGGAAGGGGGATGACAATCCATGGGAAACCCAAGTTCCAACCTTTTTGTCCATACTGTAACAACAAGGAACACTTCCTGGGAACTTGCCCGAAAGTTAAAGAATTTAGCCCGTCACAACTGAGAACCTGGATAGAGAGGAATGATCGTTGCTACAGATGTGCCCGCTGTCATAAGCCAGATAATTGCACCCTCAAAAAGCCTTGCAATGTCTGCAAAGAGTTGCATCTCACCATCCTGCATAACATCATACCTCAACCGTCAACATCTAAAGGCCCCCATGGCTCAGAGAAATCAGCAACGGGAAACACCCTCAATCTGCTCGTCCGTGCACCTTGTTCTGCAGACACTCTGTACATGGATCAGCCAAACAGATCTCCCCGTGTGATGTTGAAGGTAGTCCCAATTTTCTTGATCAATGGCCGGCAGAGGCTGAAGACATATGCCATACTTGACGATGGTTCAGAAAGAACGATCATCCTAACCTCTGCAGTGTCCCAGCTGCAACTAAAAGGACCAGAAGAGGTCCTGAATCTCAGAACTGTGCGTCATGAGGTGATTCCCATAAGTGGTGAGACAATCTCCTGTTCAATCTCCCCAGTGAGCCAGAAGAAAATCAAATTCCTTATAGCCAATGCCTTTACTGCTCCTGTCCTCAACTTGGCTGAGCATTCCTGTCCCGCCTCTGACCTGCAGAGGGAGTATTCCCACTTACGAGGCCTACCCTTACCGGACTTTGTCCAAGCCCGGCCGCTGATCCTGATAGGCTCAGATCATTCCCACTTGTTGGTGCCCAAAGAGCCTGTCCACATGGGACCTTATGGGGGACCCATCGCCGTCCATACTGCCTTGGGTTGGGCTGTTCAGGGCCCAGCCAATGCCTTACCTCGACTTCAGACTTCTGATGTACAAGCCTTGTTCACACTCTGCAACACTGTATCCTGCCCAGCTACTGCTGAGTTGATGGAGAATGTGGAGAGACTGTGGAGACTCGATTCCTTTCCACACCGTAAGGAGAAGGAAGTAACCCGCTCTAAGCAGGATCATTATTGCCTGGAGCTGCTCGAGACGAAAACTGCAGTGAAAGAAGCAGGTGGAGTGTCTCGATATGCTACCCCATTGCTCAGAGCACCGAACAGTCCACGGCTAACCTCTTCAACCCATAACTTGTTGCCATGGCTGCGAGGAACTGAACGCAGGTTGAAGAAGGACCCTGAGCTCATTGAGATCTGCAACCAGGAGATCCTGAAACTGGTCGAGATGGAGTATGTGAAGGAGGTGGATCCCAAAGATGATCAGCCAGGTTCAGAATCTTGGTATGTTCCACATCACATCATCAGACAAGCGAGTGGAAAACACCGGCTGGTGTTCAACTGCTCTTTCCAGCTTCATGGCCTGAATCTGAATCGCAGCCTTCTTCCTGGTCCAACTCTGGGTCCCTCTCTTCTTGGCGTGCTCCTCCGTTTCCGTGAGCACAGCGTGGCCATCAGTGGTGACATAAAATCTATGTTCCACCAAGTTCATCTACTCCCTGCTGACAGGCCACTGCTAAGATTCCTCTGGCGAGCTATGGCTCAAGATACCTACCCAAAGACCTATGAGTGGCAGGTGTTACCTTTCGGTACAACTTGTAGTCCTTGTTGCGCCATTCATGCCCTGCAGCGTCAAGCCAAAGAGCACCCAGAGAGTGATGAGGGAGTGTTCAAAAATACTCTGGTGAAAGTTGAAGTTCTCACTAAACTTTTTTTACTGAAGTAAAAGTAAATAAGCATGAGCTTTGAAATGTACTCAAGTAAAACATAGCCATAACTACTAACTGTTTTATAGAACATCTCCCTCACATGGGTGATTAGGAATGTCTCTGTTCTCAGTCAAGTCGAAATCAAAAAAACAATAATGATCACGCCACCAAATACTGATCAAAACTAAACAAACCTGTTTTGAATATGTATGAAGTAGAAAGTGAAGGTATTTCTGTTAAAAATGAAAGAATTATACAAAAAATAAATAGTTGAGTAAAGTAATGATACCAGAAACATTTACTTAAGTACTATAACAAAGTATTTGCACTTCAATACTTTCCACCTTTTCAGTGCATATGCTGATCTATCTGCGTTAGGCTGAAATCAGCTGTCTGTGTATCAGGCACCAGCGTCTGTCCCCCTGCACAGTGTCCCCCGTCCCGCCTACTTTTGAAGATCCAAAATATGCGTCAGCTGGAAAATGACTGTGTTCATTGTCTGTATATTGCAAGTCATTTTCCATTCCACTTTCCGTTTTGCTTCTCCAAACTGTTGACTGACTTGTCCTAATATTGACTGTGTGATCCATTAGCTTGAGAACACATGAAGCCAATATTTGAGAAGTTTCTTCCCTCTCTTCTTGTGATGTTTGAATCCTGCAGGTGGTTGCTCTGTGCTGTTACCCTGAGCTGCTGCAGAGTCCCGCCTTCCCTGAAGACGCCAAGCAACGCGCCCGGCGCATCCTGCAGGGCTGTGGAGGACAGAGCCTCGGTGTGTGTGTGTGTGTGTGTGTGTGTGTGTGTGTGTGTGTGTGTGTGTGTGTGTGTGTGTGTGTGTGTGTGTGTGTGTGTGTGTGTGTGTGTGTGTGTGTGTGTGTGTGTGTGTGTGTGTGTGTGTGTGTGTGTGTGTGTGTGTGTGTGTGTGTGTGTGTGTGTGTGTGTGTGTGTGTGTGTGTGTGTGTGTGTGTGTGTGTGTGTGTGTGTGTGTGTGTGTGTGTGTGTGTGTGTGTGTGTGTGTGTGTGTGTGTGTGTGTGTGTGTGTGTGTGTGTGTGTGTGTGTGTGTGTGTGTGTGTGTGTGTGTGTGTGTGTGTGTGTGTGTGTGTGTGTGTGTGTGTGTGTGTGTGTGTGTGTGTGTGTGTGTGTGTGTGTGTGTGTGTGTGTGTGTGTGTGTGTGTGTGTGTGTGTGTGTGTGTGTGTGTGTGTGGACATACAGCCATATTTACCAAGAAGCATTACACTCCTGCTGTGAAACCAGAGAACAGTAGTCTCGAAACATGACATTGCATAATGTCTGCCGTGAGACAAAGCGTTATTTTCCTCAGAATGAATACATGTTAAAACCTGTTTGTGTATTCTGTGTGTGTGTTCAGGCTCGTACAGTGCCAGTCAGGGGGTGGATTGCATCCGTCAGCATGTGGCTGAGTATATCACAGAGAGAGACCAGGGCGTCCCTTCAGACTGGAACAACATCTACCTCACCACAGGGGCCAGTGACGGCATCATGGTAGGAGCAGCACTCTGGAGGAGGGGGGCATTATGAGTTAATGACAGTTTTCGTCATAGTGAGGGAATCTTCAGGATTGCTGCTCTGTGCCACAGAAGGAAATCAAGGCACTTTTAAGCCAGTGGCAGCTTTGTTGTAGATTGAAATTGCGTTATAGACTGGTGACAATACTCAAATCACAGGAAGCACCATATTTGTTCAAAAGTAAATGTGTGTTTAAATGAAGTATTGTGTAGCTGCAGAGATATCCCGGTCGTATTCCACAGACTAAACAAATCTTTATTTGATAATGATCCCGTTAATTAACTTGTTTTTTCCAATGGAAAGGTGAATAATTACGCAAATAGGATCAATCCAAAAAAGAAAATATTTCAAAATCAATATATATCTACAATATTTACAAAGAAAGCCATGGTGCTTTTATGGCAAGGTTATTTGTGCCATTTCTCAAAGCAGTTTGTCAGAAACAAGCCAGAGGGCCCCAGTACACGTTCTACACCTAAATGAATAAAAACATTGTTAAAAGAAAACACTAAAAACTGTACTCATGCCTCAAGAGCATTTGGGGTTAGAATCTCGACCAATGACACTCCGACATGTTGGCTGAAGAGGCTGGGGATCAAACCACTGACCATGTGACTGGTACATGCCTATTTAACCCCTGAGCCACACCCCCCACCCCTTTCACTTTCACTCCATCTTCCTGAACGTGGCTGTGATTCCTTTAGTTGTGCTGAAGGCTTTAACATGCATGTGATTGTGCTAGTGGCGGTGTGTGAGCCTGGATCACATCAGAAGTGTGTGTTGTTACAGAGCATCCTGAAGCTGCTGGTGTCGGGGGAGGGCAGCGGCAGGACGGGGGTGATGATCCCCATCCCTCAGTACCCGCTGTACTCCGCCGCCCTCTCAGAGCTGGACGCCGTGCACATCAACTACTACCTGGACGAGGAGAACTGCTGGGCGCTGGACATAGAAGAGCTGCAGAGAGCGTACCTGAGCGCCAAGCAGCACTGCCAGCCCCGAGCGCTCTGCATCATCAACCCCGGGAACCCCACCGGTAACAGAGCAGGGAGCTGGCAGAGAGCAGCTGAGCCACACTTTGCCTACTCCACCTTTTAATGAAGCCATAATATTTCTTAGTTAACACACATCTGCATTGCTCTCAAGTCAGGTTTGTCTGTAAGCAGTGTGACAACTGGGTTATCAAACTATATAATAGTTTGTTATAGAACTGCTTCTAAACCAAGATCACATTATAATACTCAGTTCTATTGCGTTAAGGAGCATTATTTGGCGAGGATCAATTATAAAATCAAGACCTGTCGAAGCATAATCTTGTCAAATCTCATCTTTGGTGAAAAACTAAACAAGTAAAGTTGTTTAGGCGGATATTTCACATCAATAGAAATGGTATTTCTTTTTAGAAAGTAAATACTCAAATAAACAATACAGGAAACAAAACAAAAATCTGAGACATGTCATGTACTGAGTCAAATTCTTTTACTGATGATATTATTGAATGACAGCAACCACAAGGAAACTGTATGGATATAGTATGAATATGAATAGTATACTTTTTAGATTTCATAAATTTGAAGACGTGGAAGTTAGATAATACATTTACATTTTTTCTCACATGTATTTTTTTGCTAAATATCATCTTCTTTAGTGCGTTCTCATTTAGGCTTTGCATGGAGAGTCTGAGTTTCTACTCAAAGACACACCCCGTCTCAGAGCCTAAAAGCTGCTTCTCTGATCAGTTTTCAACAAGTCACAGACGCTACACCGCTGACTTGTTTTCTCTTTTAGAACATTTAAATGTATTATCAAAGTGTTTGTGTCTGCATCACGCTCTGAAGGCTGAGGGCTGACCATTGTTGTTGTTCTTTAGTAGCTGGGCCAATGGTTTCCCCTGTGAGTAGCTTCAGCAGTTTGTGATCAGTGTGATCTCTCTGTCCCTCTCAGGTCAGGTGCAGAGTAAGAAGTGTATAGAGGAGGTGCTGCACTTCGCCTATGAGGAGAATCTGTTGGTCATGGCTGATGAGGTACCTGCCCTACAGAGTCCATAGCACACCTGCTCAGGAGAAATACACTTTTTAACATATTATCCATTCATTTTAAATATATAATATTCAGACCCTGTGTGTTCCTGTGCCCCGGGACAGTTGAAACGGCACTCATTCAGAGACAGTTCTTATTTTTTCAGGTGTGATCAGCAGAGACTCAGATATTCAAACCATGCATAGAACGCATTCAATCAAAATCATATCAATACTTATGTGTGTGCTGTATCCAAGATATTTTATTTCAGCCAGTCTGCTGAAATAAGATCCCCCCCCCTCAGAGTTAGTGCTGTTTACAGGGACTGTGTCCTTGCAGTATGGTCTGTGTGTGAATAACAACCAGGCTTTAGCGACCCACCAGAGAAACAGGCACATCTAATGTAATCAAACATCAACTTTTCTGATTCCTTCCTGTAATTCACATAAAACCCATTAAAAGAACACAGGCTAAAGAATTATTTACAACACGTTTCTCACCATATAAATCACAAGAAACACCAATATGTTCCTAATGTAGTTGTTACCAAAGTTATAGTTATAGTTATATTTGATTATCATATTTCCAAACGGTTTTATTACCAAGTTTACATATGCGAGGAATTCGCTCTGATGTAAGTGGTGCATACAAAGACACAGAAAGAAGAACACGTTTTTTTGTTTAAGAAAAGAGCATAAAAAGTACTATTATAAAAAGAAATGAAAGACTATTGTAACAAATTAAATACTTAGAAATAACAACTAATGTCCTTATGAGAATGATTGATCCATGTTTAATCTGTAACTGTATCTTCCTAAAATGTCTGGATAATGAATATAGGTATTTATATTAATTATAAAAAATTGGATTAAGAATTTGATTTTGCAAGAAAATGTTGCCACAATATGGATGTATGTAACATTGCACGTTCAGTTGCCGTGCAGCTGACAGCGGCTGCAGGTGGAGCTGGTGCTGAGCTGATGCTAGAGCTCTGTAGTTTAACCTGCGGTGTGTTCCAGGTGTACCAGGACAACGTGTACTCAGCAGACTGTCAGTTCCACTCCTTTAAGAAGGTCCTGTATGAGATGGGCCTCGAGTACTTCAGCAACGTGGAGCTGGTGTCCTTCCACTCCACCTCCAAGGGCTACACCGGAGAGTGAGTATCCGAGCACCGAGCCTCCATGCTGGGAACACACAGAGCATTAAAGTGCTTTTAATACATTTTCATAAAGTGCTTTTCAACTCCGAAAAGTCTTTTTTTTTTCATGTGGAGGATGAAGAGGAGAGAAGCTGCTCTGTAGTCTGAAACAGAAACTGACTGGCTGAATAGTCTGTGTTTGTATAATTATTATATTTCTTTATCTGACAGCAGGGCAGCTTTTCAATGTTTCTTTGATAGTGTTATCTTGACCACACAACACCGCTGTGCTATTACACAGTAGCCCTGTTGCCTTTATCTATCTCTTTAGCTAACTTTATGTTTGATTGACATTGCTTTTTTTACCACAAGTAACCGGGGGATGCTTGCTCTCTGCTTGGTATGAATGATCGATCATCCCTCAGTCGGACAGCTGCAGAGCGAGCACGACCACCAGCACACAGAGATAAAAATACAACACTCAGCACTGGCAACATTCAGATCTGCTACATTTAAAGGGCTTTCGGTCTTTCTATGATAATGTCTTTCTGAAAGACGCGGTCAAACACATCTGTGACGTCACCAGCCATTTTTCTGAAATGTTGAAATCATTTGGAATTAAGCGCTCCAAATGCGGCCGCACAAATTAGTCGAAGTGACACACTGCTCTGCTCTAGCTCACTGTGAATCTAAAAGGCTCCGCAGCAGTGGGTGTAAATTACTCCCTCCCCCCTACCTTCACTGCTACCAGCGGCACATACAGGGATGATTCCGATTTAACAACCCTGATGTGGAGTGTCCCTCTCATCTTATATCTGTGCTTCTCTTCGTTTGCCCCCCCCAAGGTGTGGTTTCCGTGGAGGCTACATGGAGGTGCTGAACATGGACCCCCAGGTGAAGGATCAGCTGGTGAAACTGCTGTCTGTGCGCCTCTGCCCCCCCGTCCCGGGACAAGCAGCTATGGACGTCATCGTAAACCCCCCCAGAGAGCACGAGCCCTCGTACGCTCAGTTTATCAAGGTGAGTGCCTTTACCTGCTCACAGTAATTTATTGGTGTTAGTGACAGGCACCAGCCCTGACCCCTGACCCCTGAGAAGAAGCATCCAGCGATACAGTTCATTAAAATCAACACCTGAGGACGTCGGCATCATTAGAGACGGTCTGTGTGTGTGTGTGTGTAGCAGTAACTTTAGATAGCAGCCTGCTGAACCACAAGAGACACTCAGGATTCAGCTCCATTGGAATCAAATGGCATATCAGATATCTTCTGGCACAGTGGGATTAATCTAACAGTGTTTCCATTGGTCCGTCAGTAAAACGGGTAGGAGGTGTATCCACACTATATTGGACCCTGGTGTAACAAGAGGCGAATGCTGCAGTCTTCTCCAATATAGGATGAATATGTATGATAAATAAATGAAGACATGATCCACTGAGAAACGCCACATGCTGTTTCAGATTTATGGTGTTTCCCTTAGTGCAGGGATCTCAGCCTTATGAACTCTGCTCTACATTAATAATGCCATTGATGAAACCGCTTAAAGTCGATCAGATGTTCTACTGAAGCCATGACTTAAAGCTGGTGACCGACACACAGTTGTGTATTCTGGCCTCAGCCTTGTGTATTGTGTTGTGTTGTCCAGGAGAAGAGCTCGGTCCTGGACGTCCTTGCTCAGAAGGCCAGGCTGACGGAGCAGATCCTGAACTCTGTGCCTGGGATTAAATGCAACCCGGTCCAAGGAGCCATGTACGCCTTCCCTCGGATATTCATCCCCCCCCGAGCCATTCAGGAAGCCAAGGTCTGTTACAGCATGTATTTTTGTAAAAGGACATCAGAAAAAACCAACCCATCCACATGCTGCCTGTCCGTCACACATATTTGGTTCATATTTATGTAAAAGAAAATCACATGACTTCACGTCACCACTGCTAAGCTAAAGGCGGCTAATGTTGGGCTATAAAGGAACTACAGCACGGTCACATGACTTCACGCCACCACTGCTAAGCTAAAGGCGGCTAATGTTGGGCTATAAAGGAACTAACATCACGGTCACATGACTTCACGTCACCACTGCTAAGCTAAAGGCGGCTAATGTTGGGCTATAAAGGAACTAACATCACGGTCACATGACTTCACGTCACCACCTCTAAGCTAAAGGCGGCTAATGTTGGGCTATAAAGGAACTAACATCACGGTCACATGACTTCACGTCACCACCTCTAAGCTAAAGGCAGCTAATGTTGGGCTATAAAGGAACTAACATCACAGTCACATGACTTACTGTCACCACTGCTAAGCTAAAGGCGGCTAATGTTGGGCTATAAAGGAACTAACATCACGGTCACATGACTTCATGTCACCACTGCTAAGCTAAAGGCGGCTAATGTTGGGCTATAAAGGAACTAACATCACGGTCACATGACTTCACGTCACCACTGCTAAGCTAAAGGCGGCTAATGTTGGGCTATAAAGGAACTAACATCACGGTCACATGACTTCACGTCACCACCTCTAAGCTAAAGGCGGCTAATGTTGGGCTATAAAGGAACTAACATCACGGTCACATGACTTCACGTCACCACCTCTAAGCTAAAGGCGGCTAATGTTGGGCTATAAAGGAACTAACATCACGGTCACATGACTTCACGTCACCACCTCTAAGCTAAAGGCGGCTAATGTTGGGCTATAAAGGAACTAACATCACGGTCACATGACTTCACGTCACCACCTCTAAGCTAAAGGCGGCTAATGTTGGGCTATAAAGGAACTAACATCACAGTCACATGACTTCACGTCACCACTGCTAAGCTAAAGGCGGCTAATGTTGGGCTATAAAGGAACTAACATCACGGTCACATGACTTCACGTCACCACCTCTAAGCTAAAGGCGGCTAATGTTGGGCTATAAAGGAACTAACATCACGGTCACATGACTTCACGTCACCACCTCTAAGCTAAAGGCGGCTAATGTTGGGCTATAAAGGAACTAACATCACAGTCACATGACTTACTGTCACCACCGCTAAGCTAAAGGCGGCTAATGTTGGGCTATAAAGGAACTAACATCAAGGTCACATGACTTCACGTCACCACCTCTAAGCTAAAGGCGGCTAATGTTGGGCTATAAAGGAACTAACAGCACGGTCACATGACTTCACGTCACCACCTCTAAGCTAAAGGCGGCTAATGTTGGGCTATAAAGGAACTAACATCACAGTCACATGACTTACTGTCACCACTGCTAAGCTAAAGGCGGCTAATGTTGGGCTATAAAGGAACTACAGCACGGTCACATGACTTCACGTCACCACTGCTAAGCTAAAGGCGGCTAATGTTGGGCTATAAAGGAACTACAGCACGGTCACATGACTTCACGTCACCACCTCTAAGCTAAAGGCGGCTAATGTTGCGCAATGAAGGAACTAACATCACGGTCACATGACTTCATGTCACCACCTCTAAGCTAAAGGCGGCTAATGTTGAGCATGATGATTTCTAGTTGTCTCATTCAGACACTTGTTAACACCATTTTGAATCCTCCAGTGGGGTATTTACTGATGTGTTTTATGTCGTAGACCAAAATGTTAAAATCTCTTCAGCTTGTGTTAATCGCAGATCTTGTTTCCAGCATCTCACCACAAATGCTTTCAAAAAATGCTGATTGCTAGAATACGCAACCAGATGTGGTGAAATGCTAACTCATTTCCATATTTCGGACTCATTCCTCTACTTCTTTATAAACAAGAAATTATACTGAGAGTGTATCCCAGCATGCAATGAGCAGCAGCAAGTGGATGTTCCTGAACACATCTCCAGTGTGATGCCTGATGCTGAGCAGCTGACGCGTGTGCGTGTGCGTGTGCGTGTGTGTGTGTGTGTGTGTGTGTAGGCCCGCTCCATGGCTCCTGACATGCTGTATTGTCTGAAGCTGCTGGAGGAGACTGGGATCTGCGTGGTTCCAGGAAGTGGCTTCGGCCAGAAGGAGGGGACATATCACTTCAGGTTGGACAGGAAGCCTTCCTTCATCTCTTATGCATACTGCTAACAGGATGTGACATCATGACCATAGGATCCTTACATAAAGACTGTTGTTAAAGTGTCAAACAACAAATCTGTCTTGATTTGAAAAATGAGAATGCCTAAGAAATAAAGCCATCATGTTTAACTGTTGCATCCCCCTAAAGAAGCGGCCCATTCAAATGTAATGCCCATCCTCTCAAGAGATGTGGCGCTGACAGCCTAGATAGCCCAGTTACCCACAAGACCTCACTACAGGTATCTCAGTGGCTATCCAGAGCTGTTTCATTTCATTTGATCACAAACAGTTTAATTAAATTGCAATCGCATGGAGAAATGTAAAATGGGACACCCCGATGAACTATCAAAGCTTTACAATAGGGGCCCAGACCCTCAAGAAAATATCTCACCAAATGTCACTAACATTTCAAATTGAAGTGAGATCATGTGAAACATTTAAGCTAAAAAACTAACCAAATACCTTAAAATAACACTGTTCATCACTACTAAATATCCTGAACATCCATTTAATCAGTCTAAACATTGGTTTAATTAATATGTAATGGTGTATGGTAAACTCAGATATATGACACAGAAAGAATGTACAAGTAGAGTGTAGTCCTCAGATTGTTTTGTAGTGAAGCTTTAACATATTTTAATAACTGCTGCCTTACTGTCTTCTTAAAGAAAGACACAGATAACAAATATTTAATAGTGTTATTATTCTCATTAAATACCTGTGACCTCAGCAAACCACACCAACGCTGCTACGTTAGAGTGTCTCCTGCTTTCTGCAGTGCAAGATAAGAGAGCTGATTATTGTATTTCATTGTCTGGTTCAAAGTGAGAGAGACTGTGTGTAAAATATGTGTTTCTTCGTTCCTTAGAATGACCATCCTGCCGAGCCCAGAGAAGCTCACAGTCCTCCTCGGTAAGCTGAAGGAGTTCCACCTGCGGTTCCTGGAGGAGTATTCCCAGGAGGAGGCTCAGAGCAGTAGCCGTCACAGAGAGGAGGCACAGCAGCCGGACTGAGCTCAGACCGAGCCTGCCTGACCTTATTAGTGCTATGGTTTGAACTTGTGTTACAAAAATACTGTGCCTTCTCCTCAGCTGATGATTGAGGAGCCAAGGATCCTCTACCAGACAAAGGCAACGCAGAACAGTTACTGATCTCCCAGAGTGCATCATGCTCTGTCCACCCACACACATCTAAAGATGCTGAGCCGAGCACTGCAAACATCAGGTTATGAAATATTATGCGTATGACGAGTTCTATTAAGGTGCAGTTTTAAGGTTTTTCAAAGGTCATTTATTATTTGTTGGTTTTGCTATTGTCCTATAATATTAAAGGCTTTGTTTACTCTAATCCGTTCTGTCGTTTCTAAGTACAATGGGTTTATGGAGATACAGGAGTGAGAAACTCAATGAGTTCTTCTGCCCAGCTACCTCTGTTAAAGTTATAGTAAAATAAGATCAGTGAAACTGTAGTGATGGAATAGTGCTTTTGCAACAACGCAAGGATTGCAAATGTATATATATATATATATACATACACAGTATATAGTGAATCTAAAAGAAATCATTTAAGATGAACACATTTCCTACAAGTGAGACCATACCAAGAGTCACACCGCAGCATGCAGCACACCCAGGAGAGCCTGAGATTATTAAAGAAACAAACCATATTCAGAATATCATAACATTCACAGGACAGCAATGGGGTATCACGTCTCTGACCCCCGGACCATCAGCACTGGTTCCCCTCTGCTCTTCTCCCTGTACACCAACAGCTGCACCTCAAGTCACCACTCTGCCAAGCTCCTGAAGTTCGCTGATGACACCACCCTCATCGGACTCATCTCTGGGGGGACGAGTGAGCCCACTTTAAAATACAGCTCACCGCAGTCTGCCATATATTGCCATCTTTTCATTGTCCTAAGTGTTTCTGTTTTTTTAGCTTTTAAGGATCTTTGTATATTCAAATTAAATGAAAAAGTGATTGTTTCAGATCTGAAGATAGACTCACAGACTTCAGCTGTGCCTCTCAGAGACTGCAGGTTCAGTACTTCTGCTTTACCTACTGAGGGACATCAGGAGATATGATGGTGAGGGAGTGCTTAAATATCTTACTGACAAGATAAGAATGAGCCTCATTCAGTCCTTGATCCCTGCAGACTGATCCCTTTACTTGAGTATGTTCACTTATTGCGACTTTATAATTCTATCTCATTACATTTATTTTACAGTTTTAACTAACTCACTCTAAAAATTAAACTAGTGGACTAACTAGTTTTGTCACAAAGATTCAAATTATCAAAATATTTTTAGAAAAGTAAATCAGAACTTTGTTTGTCTACAACTGAAAAATAATACTTGCAACAGTACTATCTATAAATGTCAAATATACATAGTATTATACACACACAAAAAGGCCGTTCTCTGCATAATGATTCTTGTACAGTATTAAACACATCAACAGATATATATTTTCCAAAACGCATTTATTGATAAAGATAAAACAGAAGTGTTCTCTGATCATCTCTGATCCTCTCTGAGTCTCTGATCGTCTCTGATCGTCACTGAGTCTCTGATCGTCTCTGATCGTCTCTGAGTTTCTGATTCTCTGATCGTCTCTGATTATTAGTGTTATCACCCCGACGACGTCATAGGTCAAAGGCTACAGTAACCAATGGCTACTGACACTGAGGACCTCAGGTCAGGTTCAGGGCACAGGAAGTGGTATAGGTTTTTCACAATAAAAGAAGATAGATAGAATCGGAGGATGAAGCCCTCTTTATTTGTCACATACATCATGCACACAGCAGAGCACACACAGTGAAATTGGACCTCTGCATTTAACCCATCCTAGTGCTAGGAGCAGTGGGCAGCTATCGTGCAGCGCCTGGGGAGCAATGGGGAGGGGGGATTGGAGGTGTCCAGTGCCTTGCTCAAGGGCACCACAGCAGGGCCTAGGGGACACCTCAAATCCCCCCTCCCTATTGCTCCCCGGGCGCTGCACAATAGCTGCCCACTGCTCCTAGTACTAGGATGGGTTAAATGCAGAGGACCAATTTCACTGTGTGTGCTCTGCTGTGTGCATGATGTATGTGACAAATAAAGAGGGTTTCATCCTCCGATTCTATCTATCTACAAGACTTCATGTAATCACGAGGACAAGTGAGTTATGATGAGCCTCTATAGAGCCAGGGTGTTCCGTTTTACAAAGGTAGGAACACCATGGCGGTTAATATTTCAGAAATAACCCATCCGGACCACGCTATGTTCAGAGAAGATTTAAAGTGCTTTTTCAGGTGTATATTTGTACTTTATGGAAGCCCGTTTGCACCACAAAAGAAAAATAATCCTGCAAGTCATAACTATGACTTACTATCTCATTAGTCGGTATAATGGTGCTCAGGAGGACAACAGCTTTCCTTTTCTTCGGCACATAGCTCACCATGGTCATGTTGCCACTGAATCCATATTCTGAGCTATGCTTCTCCCTCTATTTGGAGGGTCAAGATAGGTCAAGTAATCTTCAAATATTATGTACAGTTATCATTCGCAACATATTAAATAGTTTCTTAAGGTAAAAGAAGTACAAAATAACACTTCAAAGAGTCCAATGTGCCAAAGCAACCTGTTGAGTTGTGACATGGTCTGAGGTTTGGCATGTGAAAAGTAGACTACAGTAAACATGTTCCTAACTGCAAACATTTACAAATCAAAGGTTCTTGGTCCACTTGCTTCTTGGATCACTGCTCAATCAATTATGTTTAACAAAATGATTATTATAGTATGTATTTTTTTCATTTTTATCGCACTTGGCATACATGGGTAATTTTTGACCCATAAGTGTAAACCTGACGTGGTGATACAAAAACTGTTTCAGTTCATAAATTAAAAAAGGGAGAATGAAAATAATGATTTATGTTAATCAGAAACAAGATATTTAATGAACATTTGGAATATTAAATGATTAAAGATATTGATTTCCAAAGAAACAGCAAAGAAACCATCAGCCATGAATGAAATAACATTGTAGGTCAATACGGGTCATTTGTTATGTTGTTCCTTAACCCTTTGTTACACAACATTGGTCAAAAGTGACCCAAGTGAGTTGTAATTATAAAATTCTTTGCAATAAATTACTTGAATAAGTCAGAACTCCAAGGTATTCATCAATTGACTTGTTTTTAATCATCACAAAGTCTTATTTTAATTTTTCCTTTCTTACTTTTTCAATAAAAATCACTTTTGTATCACTACACTTCTAAGGGACAACATGGGTCAAAAATGACCCGTATTGACCTACAATGTTATTTCATGCATGGCTGGATATTGAATTAGACCCATCAGATGTAACAGCAATCTGCTGAATAATGTATGTGCATACATTGGAGAGGAGGCAGACTTTACAAATCTGTAACAATCTTCGTATTGGAACAAATCGTTTTTAAGTGTAGTCCCTCTCTGTTATTTTTCCTCCTTCCTACAAAATAGATAATGAAAGGATAAGATGTCATTTGTCAGTATAGCCCTGCTGTTCCATAAAACCTACTTATATAAATAATAAATAAACTATATTATTGTAATAACAGAGAAAGTCACTACTTTGTCCAAGATAGTCCTAATCTCACCAAAATCACACTGGTGTTTGCTGTTCACCTGTAGTCTTAGTATTGTAATTTACAAACCTATTGTAATCAAGTGATGAAATGGAAAAGTGTGGACAATTTGGATGAGGGTAAAAGATACTGTTCTTTATTTGGTGTTCATCTTGGGTAATAAATAATGTGTGCGCTGTTGAAAGACTTTAAAGGTCCCCTATCATGCTACTTTTCAGGTCCATATATGTATTGTGTTGCTCCACTATGACATGTTTTCATGCTTCAATGTTGAAAAAGCGCTTTATTTTCCTCACTGCCTGTGCATAAATGATCACTTTTCACCCTTTACAAAAGTGCGCTCTGCACTGATTGGTTTGCTGGCGACTGTGCTGTGATTGGTCAACCGCTTAGAGATTTGTCAAATGTCCCGCCCCTGAATAAAACTGGAAAAATGACATAGCTTGTTGTGCCGTACCAGTTTATTACAAATAAATAATGATGGATTATCGGTAATCATTTCAAAGGGACACAGAGACATTGGATTAACCTTCAGCAGCGTTTTTATCCCCTTGAATACAACTTTTGATCACATACACCAAAGACTGTTTATAGCTATGGCTCTGTAAAGTGAAGCCGTTTTCTTGCTCTTTCTTGGCTGCTAGTTCAGTGAGTTAACTTTATTATAATACATAACATTAAGGCATTTTTACACTTTGAAGTCCATCCAATACGACATTTCCAAATATTTCTTCCTGTAATACATGCAGATTGTTCAGTGACACAGTGAATATAAAATAAAAAGGGATTTATTCACAATATGTGACATTCTAAATGCACTTGCAGCATGGTAACAATATCCATCATTTAACATAGACTAGGGATGGTGTCAAACCTGCGTCTGACTAAACCCTGTATTATGAGGTAGTGAAAGTCAGCCTGTAAGGGTATTTACATCAAAATGAATGGTGTTCGACTGACAAGTCATCTGTGGTATCCTCTTTCAAGGAACCAAAAGTAATTGGACAAAGTAACATTATTATAAATCAAATAGTCACTTTTAATATTTGGTTGCAAATCTTTTCCAGTCAATGACAGCCTGAAGTCTGGAACCCATAGACATCACAACACGCTGGGTTTGGTCCCTGCTGATGCTCTGCCAAACCTCTACTGCAGTTTTCTTCAGTTCCTGTTGTTCTTTCGGCAGTTACCCTTCAGTTTTGTCTTAAACAAGTGAAATACATGCTCAGTTGGATTCAGGTCAGGTGATTGGCTTTGCCATTGCAGAACATTCCACTTATTTGCCTTAAAAGAGCTCTTTGTTTGCTTTCGCAGTCAATGTGCATCTGCACTGTGAAGCGCAATGACTTCTGAAGCATTTGGCTGAAAATGAGCAGATAATATTGCCCGGAACACTTCAGAGTTCATCCTGCTGACAAATCACACCATCAATAAATATAAGGGAACCAGTTCCATTAGCAGCCATACATGCCCATGCCGTAACACCACCAGCAGGCTTATCTCTGATGAGGTGTATGCTCTGGATCATGAGCAGTTCCTTCCCTTCTCCATACTCTTCTCTTCCTACTGTTAGGGTATGATATAACAATACATAGGTTATACAGTATAAAATCCCATATACTGTCCTCCCTTCTATGCCACCCTGCCATGACCTCTTGCCCCTCCTCTGCCACCCCATATAAAATGTTCTAGAACCCCCACTTCCTACAAGAGAACTAAAACAAATACATAAAGGGGGGATAATGTAAATCAGCAGAACACAAAGACACACAGAATAACTGGGTAAGTCTTTTTACAATCGGAAATTGTAGACTAAGAAAAATACCGTTTTAGACTGATAGGCCACAGTTGCTCGGGACTGTGGGCACGGATAACTGGACAGCACCGTTAGAGGCCAGCAGAGCGCCATCATTGTGTCCTCTCTGCCGAATCCACAGAAGAAGAAGACGCAGGCGGAAGTGTGATGGAAAACATGGCGGCGTCCTATGTACACACATTTAGGGCAAACTAACTACAGGGACAGACATTTGCCAAAGCCCGCACTGACACTGGAGACATGTCGCAGTGAGCTGACGCTGCTGTTCGGATGTGGCTGCTGGGCAGGACCGCGGCGCTCCGCTGCCTGCAGGCCGGCGGGAGGCAGCGGCCGCCCCGCAGACTCTCCTCCTCCGGACCCCCCTGGAGGCTGCTGTTCTTCGGGTCAGACCACTTCGCTGTGGAGTCTCTGAAACTGCTCTCATCCAACAGGTGAGTCCCACACCCCCTGGGATACACACTGTGTGAAGACTGAACCCCAGCAGCGTTGTTGTCCCCACAGCCTCTTCTGTTACTGGGTCTACCATCTTAATTTACAGTCCTCTGTAACTGCTGTGTAATGTATGTCAGTCAGTTGGAAACAATACGCTAGATTTCTATGGGTCCCTGTTAGAATCCAGTTTTAACACCTCCCTGATACCCCAGGGAATTGTACAGTAACATATGGCTTCACATCATTGTTCTTTTATATCACTTCTACACTTCTGTCCTGTTTTATTGAGTAGTGCCAATGCCTTGTCTACATTTCATGTGAAGAGATGCATTGAAATATGTTTAATAAAAAATAAAATAGCTGAGTTTCCTTTTATGGAACCAAAATCAACACAAAGGTGTATTTGACAAAAGTGTTGTATGGAAAAATTGGTTACTTTTCCTTTACTTTCCATTTTCGAGTCAAGTTACCTCCTTATATTAAATGGCAATGTGTGTTTTTTAATTTATCTGACAAAACTCTTGTACACCTGCTTGTGATTGGAAGACACAGCGGTTTGGTTTCTTTTCTTATCGGGACAATCCCATTTCCACAAGTGTCATCATTGCTCTATAATCTGGTGTTCATTTTCATCTTTATCCTAGACTTTGAAATAAATGTGGGGTTAGATTTCCAATCTTCATATCAATTCTAATGAGACCACAGAAGACTTCAAACTGGTGACGGTGAGGCGGAGTGAGCCTCCTCCTCCTGCAGCTGATGAAATGCCTTGTATTTCCTCATGTTAGCGCACGTTGATAACCAACCTCCATGTCATTTGTAGGAGCTCCAGTGGGGGGGTGGTGGAGTCCCTTGAGGTTGTGGCTCTGCCGGGGGACGTCCCGGTGAAGAGGTTCGCTCTGCAGAACCAGCTCCCAGTCCACAGCTGGCCCCCCCACTCTGTGGAAGGACAGTTTGATGTGGGGGTGGTGGTGTCCTTCGGATGTTTGCTCCCCGAGAAGCTCATCAACAAGTTCCCACAGTGAGCTGCTTTCATCTCCTACATGTGATGCTCTAAACCTGAAGAGGGAGCCCTGCTGCCTCTGGAGGTCTTGGTTTGGTTTCTGTGGCCCCCTGTCGTTATACCTTAGTATGACGACTATCAAGATATTCTGATTCTAAAGTGACAGCAGAGATCTCAGTGTGTGGACACGTCTCTAAAAATAGATTCAACAATGCATTCACATTTTAAACAATTAATATTACATTACTAGAAATGATGGCCAAGACAAAACGTCTTATTTACTCATATCATAACCCTCACCTGAACATACAATTATTTAACTTTATTAAAGAACAATTTTAAATAATGTTTCAATTTATATGATCATTTCCAAACTATTAGTAATGTGTGTGTGTGTGTGTGTGTGTGTGTGTGTGTGTGTGTGTGTGTGTGTGTGTGTGTGTGTGTGTGTGTGTGTGTGTGTGTGTGTGTGCGCGCCCTCTGCAGTGGGATTCTGAATGTTCACCCCAGCCTGCTGCCCAGGTGGAGGGGTCCGGCCCCCATCTTCCACACCATCCTGCATGGTGACTCTGTGACGGGGGTCTCCATCATCCAGATCCGCCCTCACAGGTAACCTGAGGGGAACCCCCCCCATGCTTTTCCTGTTTTTATATTCCACCATCACACAGAGATTAACATGCCTCCTCCCCAGGTTTGATGTGGGCCCCATCCTCCAGCAGGAGCTCCATCAGGTCCCTGAAGGCTGCACTGCAGACCAGCTGGAAGCCGCCCTTTCCACTAAAGGAGCGCACCTGGTGGGTGGATGGAACATGTCAGGTATTTGTTTACTCACAGGAAGCTAACTCGGCTGTGTGTGTGTGTGTTTTGCAGCTGGTTGATACACTGATGACTCTGTCTGAGAGAATAGCTCAGAAAAAAGAGCAAAGCCGGACCGGAGGAACATTTGGTACGTAGCTCTGAACTACACAGACACATTCGTGCATCAAACCACTTTATATTTATTAATTTCCTCCAATAGCCCCAAAAATCAATACCTCCATGAGCTGGGTGGAGTGGGAGGAGCAGACCTGTGATCAGATCAATCGTCTCTACCGCGCCATCGGCTGCAGGGTAAGGAGACATGGAGACGTGTTGGGTTGAGGTGTGGAACACACTGTTGAATATCTCTGATGCCTCTCTGCCATCAGACTCCTCTGAGGACCACCTGGATGGGCAGGACGATAAAACTCCTGGATTTTGTAGGAAGATGTCATATTTCATTATTAGGTAAGTTTGGGAAATCCTGTTGGAACAAGAATATATGTCCCATGAAGCACTGCAAGCGGGAACATCAGTCAAGTAGCTCAAAATGCTTCTATTTAAAAGTAGAGCGGTGAGGAATGAGTCTTAAAACCTGGAAATGAGTCAGCATTTTGGCTCTTTGAGTTTTTTACCCATTTTTGGTCTGAACGATGCTGGCAGCATTTTTTCTCACTGTGTACCATTTCTTTATAAAGTGACTACTGAATTGTCTACAGCTCCTTTACTCTAGACTAACTGGACGCAGCAGATTTAAAAGTTATACTTAAGTACTACGCTTCTTTTGGCCAAATCAAAGTGACATTAATTGAATTATTATTCAGTGTAATAAATATGAATAGATCATTTAATTTTATAATTGATTAGCTGAGCCAAACAAATGTTAGCCAATCAGGATGAGCATTTGAAGGAATTAAATAGTATTTGATATACAAATAAAATGTATACAGATGAGTTATATGGTGACCCATTAATATATGCTACCTGGGATTTTATAGAAGGGTTCTTTTAGAGCCCGAAAAAAATATATATTATTATTTAGACCTCCTGCATCACTGAGCTCTCAAGAAAACACAGCACAAAGCACAGAGTATGCTGTAGTCTAAAAGTACTGCTTTGTTCCGCACTGCTAATGTAACAACCAGAAGTTAGAGCAGGCTATGAGTATAACGTCACTGCTGTCTTTGATCACTCCATGTTCCTGCAGATGAGAGGAGCAGAGTGGCCCACGGCTCAGTGAGCTATCAGAAGGAGTCCGACACACTGGCTGTGTGCTGTAAGGTGTGTTACACTCCCCCTGCATTCAGGTCCTCTGTTTGCTCTCTTGATACTGCTGATTTGATGATGGTGACATCTAGTGGACACAACAGGAACTATGTTATTAATGTAAATATTAGGCCGTCTCTGGCTGCAGGTCCCTCTGTTCAATATTAGTTTGCAGCACTTAAGGGTTATTAATACATGTCATTTCTGAGCTTCCAGGAGTGCAAAAGAATCAGAAAGACACATTTCATGCATTTTATTTTCCAGTGATATTCTGAATACCCTGGGCCAATTTTCAGAATGCGGGATTAGTTCCAACTGTTGGAGGAGAAAACTCTGAGGTTCAAAAAGAGCTATCTCTGTGTAAACCTTACCTATTGTGAAGGTTTAATTTAACAAAGCCTGAGTTCCTCTCTTCCCATCCCCTGTACAGAGTTCCTCATCCAGTCTGTTCAGTGTTTACTTGTCAGAATCTCAGGCCTGGTTATAAGTTATTTGTTGCTATGGGCTGTCTTTAGGAACCATTTTAATGTCAGTCATTTATCTGTACATTAAAATATATTTCATTACGCAAAAGCCGCCTTCAGCTCAGAATAATTCCTATCATATTGTAGATTATGTAAATTGTTGTGTTTGAGTAGGATTGTGGTTCAGCTGCAGAATATAGGTTCAAGGGTTTTTATTGTCGGATGCACAGCTGCTACAGTGTAGTTCTGGCAATTAAAATCATAGGTCCCGAGCTCCTCCAACAATGCAGCAAAAATTACAAAATGAAACAGAGTAGTTTAGTTTGAAAGTGTGTATTTTTATAGTTTAGGTATGGTTGAAACATGTTTTAACAGCGTTTTATAAAAAACCGAATGTGTTAACAGGAAGAAGCTGAAGAAAGCCACTACATGATGGGGTCCATATACCTGTATTTTAACCTTGACACGTGTTTGAGTGCAAATCTCCAAATTTAATCAGAATCAGAATTCCTTCACTCCTCCCACAGAGGGGACATTTACATCGTTAAAGCAAAGAGACAGTAACAATAACCAATAAAATAAAACAGCATAGATAAGTGGCAAGCACTCATTTATAAAATTAGAAAATCAACTAAGGACACATTCAAGTAGAAAAGATAAGTAGCAGAATTTAAAAAAATGAAGTGGAACAAATAAAGTAGTAGCCAGATGACGGTAGTATTAGTAAAGTATAATTTGCACTTTTAATTTGTCATTTTACAACATTGTTGTGACAAACACACATTACTGCTGCAGCAGATTGTGAGCTTGCAGTTATGCATTATAACAAATCAACCTTATTCATCTTTAGTTGCTGGCCCCTGGGTTTTTGCCCTTCATATTAAAGCTGGTCACATTCATTTAACATGTAGTGAAGGCTATGGCCTGATTAAGGAATGTCACTGAGTCTGTGTACCCCTCATCTTTGTGTTAATCTGTGCTCCATGCTGCAGGATGGCTGGGTGGGATTCAGGTCTGTGGTCCTGAAGAAGAGGCTGACGGCAGGAGACTTCTATAATGGCTACCTGCACCAGACCCTGCATAGGAAGTCAGAGTGTGACATCACAAAAGGACTGTTTGTCAGCAGGAAACACGGAGGAGAAGCAAAGGACCTGAGAGAGAACTCTACGTCATGATGTTTCCTCTTTGATATGAACTCTGCAGATGCCGTCAGCTGCTGGGAATTATTAATGTGCTACTCTGTCTGTTTTAAGACATCTGCAGGTACAGTATGACTGTATCTGAACCTTGCTTTTATTGTAATAAATGAAATCGCTGCTGACTTATCAGGTTCAAACAGGAACTGTTTATTTCTATTAAAACTAAGACGGAGAACATATGTCACTTCAAACATGAGCATTGTGAGCATGTTAGTTTGTTGATGTTATCATTTAGCCCACAACCGAAGTGCAGCTTCACAGAGATGTTGGACGGCTGGAGACGCACATCAGGTTAACATGAATTAACACTGATACAGACTACATTTTGTATAAGTATATATTTATGTCTGCCTTCTTTGATTGGCTTCAAAAGTGAATTGTTAATTGGTCTAATGATGTAATCACTTGAGTTTTGAATATTAAATACAATGTTCAGAATCAGAGTTCCTTTATTCGTCCCACAAAGGGGAGATTTCCGTTATAAGTATTGTGAGAATTATTTACCCTCAATAGGCCAACTAACACATGATACTTGGGAGGAAGTTGTAAACAAACATTGGTTGCTCTTTGTTATAATAAAAAAAAATGTAAATAAATAAATCTGTCCATCAGCTGGCCATCATATTCAGATGGAGAAATGCACAGCTTTCTGCCATAAATCGAAGCTCTGTTGCCCAAATTACTTGCAAGATGGGAGAAAAACTAAAGTCTGATTCAAAGGTTGATTATATTTCACATCATTAATCCAGATCTGCAAAGTAACTAAAGGTATTAAATACATGTAGTGGAGTTAAAGTACACCATTTACCTCTGAATTGTAGTGGAGTAGAAGTACAAAATTGCAAAACCTGAAATACTCAAGCAAGTACAAGTATCTGAAAAGTGTACTTAAGTACAGTACTTAAGTAAATGTACTTAGTTAGTGACTGCAGGTATGATATGTGCGCTAGCAGCCCAGAATCCACAGTATATTAAACAAAGCAATTTTAATTCTGTTTCCAATTTGTTAAGTATTTCCCTAAAAAATACCATTCATTTCACAGTTGTTTATGTTCTATCCATAATAACGTACACAAGTATAGTTGGATCTTTGTGTGTTGTTATTATTAGTAGAGAAAATGTAATGTTTGTAGAACTACATACAATTAATCCTACCAATGTAGGTCGGAACCGGGTTCGGGGGGCTCGAAGATATTTCCATTACCCAAGGGGGGGCCTGACTGAAAAAGTTTGAGAACCACTGTGTTAGAGGCAAGCATTATGTTAAGGGAGACCGATGAAACATACAGTGTAAGACTTACTGTATCATCATGAGTGGATACTTCTACATGCTCGGAATAAATGGCAGCGATGACATGGTGCCTTTTTCAATCCACTGAAAAACCCTGCTCACAGCCCTTTGAAAATAAACACATCAGAAACATACTTCCCACACGTTCTTTTTGAAGTGACAAACCTTTCAACTGGAAAATGAGCTAATCCGACACAAATGATTTATCAAAACAGGGTACATCTGGTGTGTGTTGTGTTGTTGTTCCGTTGCTCTCTACATGTGTAACACACCCTGCCAGCTGCCTGGAGCTCTGTGTAGCTGCCTTGTACACACACATTGACCTTTAATTCTAAGGTTGAATATCCCTGTAATGTCCCTTCTGTGGAACGAATAATGGTATTCTGATTCTGAAACACATCATGCCTCCTTACCAACACCCCTGTAGAGCGTAGACAAAGTCTGCCAATTGGCACACAAAGACTGTAGCCATCACACACACTATGTGAATCATAATATATGAAACCATAATTTATACACAAACATCAATAGCATTTTCACCAAAGTATTTATTTTATGTACGCAAAGTAAGTTGATAATTATTCATACAAAGAGCAGGGGAGTGAGGTCTAACCCCAGACAGAGACATGTTGGTGCAGACAGAGCCTCTGAGTTTTGCTCAAGTCATGCTGCTTACTAGTTTCATTCAGGATCCAACCCTCGCCACTAAACGGATACCTTCATTATAGGTAACTGTCCCATCTCCAAACCACAGTGTCTGGGCAAAGTGTTGGAAAAAGTCATTCCAAACAGAGATTCATTTCATTGTGAGCAGGGTTCTGCTCAGGGTTATCCAGGACTAGCTGGCACAGAATGCATCAACAAGACTAGCCACAGGATCCAGTAGAATAACGCATACAACAATACATGTAGTGCGTCTCCATATTAGTTGCTTGTATGTTTTTGATAATGTTTTAAGTTTTTAATGACCAAATTACACATTTGGGATTGGCTGTTTATGAGTCACTTAAGTCTTGTGCTGAAGATATTCACTTTTATATTGTATATTAATTGAACTGGTACATCTGTTTTTTAGGGGAAATGTAGCTTCTGCATAATAAGGTATTACACTAATATTTCAAGTATCACTGGACTTGGGTACTGCTTGTATAATGCTTACATTACACTGTTGAGTCTAATTGCTCTATTGTAGTTCCTATTTAATGATACTTTCTTTTTTTTGGGCTCTATATTAAATTACATACTTTATTTGTATCTTTCTCTATGTAAGATACTTATTTATGTTCTCTGCTGCAACTCCAACATTTTCTTCCTGGTCATCAATAAAGGTGATCTTGTAATTAGACATAGAGCTCGTGCAGCGCTTGGACACACATTACAGGTTGCGAGTGAAGATGATCCTGCTGTTCCTCTCTGGACTGTACCACGTTACACTTTCACTCCGGGAGCTGTCCACTGCACTTTCACTTCCCTTTTAAAGAAAACTACACATCAAATAAAGTTAATGAATAAAATGTTTTCCATTAAAGTATAACTCTACATACAGTCAATGAAAGTTATGTTGAAGCAAATAGCACTTATCATGTTGGCTCTGCCCCCACCCCCCCCCCGTGGTAACGGTTCAGAGAGACTTCCATTTTACACAGTGACTGCTAGCTGAACCTAAAGTGACAGAGCACAACTTCTCCAGCAGCCCGCCTCTCTCCAAAGACAGCATGCTTAGCGTTATACAGTAAGCTGACCAAACCAAAACGACATTTTGTTTTAAGCACAAGTCAATTTAACAGTGGCGTAGAAACACGGGTAAGTTTGAAATTATCAGACGCTATTGTAGCTAGCTAACGTTACAGTGCCAGTGTGTGTAGCTGCCAAACGAAAGTTGTGTTAATAAAATAAAGCTCGCGCGAGTGTTTTTAAAGCTAGTTGTACTGTCCACTGTCACTGTTATGGCAGTTTAATATGACAGTAATGTGTTTATGAGATGACGTCATGATAGAGTTGCTGTGGTTTGCACCAGTATGATGTCAGCTGTTTGTGGAGCGGTGAAGCAGCCCCGGTAACGTTACGCTTCGCATTTCAGAGGTCTAAAGAGAATGTCACCAAACCCGGAAGTGGTCACTGTCACTCCTCCCTGTTAGCATCTGTCACTCTCACAGGACCCTGCTGAAAGGCTGATTCTAAAGACTTCTGGCATAAGGTACTACTGTCAAAGTACTTTTTCTTGATACTTTTAAAGAGTATGTTCATCTAATGATTTTGAGCTATTAAGATACCAAATGGCTTTGGGTATCAATGATTGCATTTACATTTGTCTATTTATGTTGTCATACACCTGAAATAGTCATGACATAGTTATTAATGGATGGTCCATGACAGCCACTCTATTACCACCATCTGTGTTTTGGCTAAATCATTATTTATTCTGGGGACATTGTGTGTCACAATCATCTTTATTTTACTGGGCTGACTCAGCAATGCTTTGTTGACCTGGTACACAGTGAAACACAGAGCCACACGCTGCCTTAGTCCGGACAAAAGGCTGTTAAAGAGAGGAATAAATGTATTTGTAAATGTTATCGGCTTAATGGGAACGTTCTCTTAGAATGAGCGCCTGCTGGTGAGTCCCTACTGCTGCTGAATTTAAAAGGTCAGAATCCTTAGGTGTCACTGCAGTCCAACATCATTCAATCATTTGTTATTAAGTTCATCTGTAATGAGTGTAACAAATTACAGTCATTACATCACTATGTCTACTTCACTAAGTATTTCATTGTCTTATAGATACTTGTTGCAACACACGGTATTTATGAAGATGTTGGTACAGTATGTGTTTTTAAACCTTTCAAATCCTTAGCAATAAGCAGTCATGAGGCACATGTCTATTACTGTTGATTTCTGCCTCCTTTTTAATCCAGTATTGTGGCTCTTCTACCTATGCTTAGGTGTTTAACCTTTGACCTAGTTCATGATTTTCTCCTTCCTCTGTCTCTATTCCCATGGCATATGTCTTTGGCCTTGGGGGTGCTGTAATCTCCCTTAAGGAGGGGCAGCTCTGGCACTTTGATGCCAGTTTCTGACCGAGCACAAGCTGACCTGAGATAGTTTATTGTTCAGGGACGTCTAGAAGCCCTTCTTATCTTGAACGTAGGTTCCCTTGCGTACATTCTTTTCCATGGACGACAGCTCTAGTTAGATTCAGGGTCCATATTTGTCTAGTCTCACTGATGAGGAATGTTGATTATACACTCTGAACTAGTTAAAACCTCGGACTGCAGTAGAGTTCTTCAGAATTGGTCGGGCAGCCGCTGTGTCAACTCGTGGCTGCAGCAAATGTCTTGTCAATTCTCCGGCTGTTAACTTCATAATAAACCCTCAGTGTTTGCATCAAAGTTCCAGCTCTCCCTGTGTCTCTCTGAGGTTCCTCTCCATTGCTCCAGAAGTTTCCATCACAGAGGAAGTCTACATCCTTGTAGTGTTAGCACAAATCAGTCCTCATTTACATATGAGAACTATTTAGCACTGTTATCTTTAGAACAGGTTATCTCAAACCATAATTGGCATTCAGATGAGAATGGTGCGAGTGTTAATGTGGCTCCAGATACTGCTGTGTTTCTCTCACCGGTTTGAAATTGTAAGATAGCTTTTTTTAAAGACGAACATGTATTCATTTGCTTCAAAGTGGTCTGAACTGATAACAAAGGTATTGGTCATGCAGGAGACCCAGCTCAGGTTTAAATGTTGAACCAGTTGATTTGAAGTCGAATGTCATTCATTTACCATATACCTGAGCTGATTTTAGTCTGCAAAAAGATTTGAGTCTTATCAGTCCGGTGCAACTTGCACAAATATTACAACACAGGGAACCAACCACCAGGGGGCACTGAACGGCACCCTCCTGTCAAACAGTCAGAGAGCAGACAGTAGGAAAGAATGAGGGACAGACAGCTCCATGTAGGCAGCGTGCAGAGAGAGGACCCACAGCCGTCTAAACAGTCAGAGTTCTGAGTCAGGGGTCAGCCCTCGTCTTGGAACAAATACCATGATTATAACCCTATTTACAGAGGTTCATTCAAAACCTTCATTTGTTTCGTATTATCTTTCATATTTTGAAAAGACAGTAATGCAATGTCAAATACAGACAGAACCTTCTCGCTGGGGACTGATGATGAAAACTATTCTCATAATAATAAGGAACATTTCAAACATGTCTGTATAGGCCAAGTAGTATCTCGTTTTAAGGATATTTCTCATTTCCACAAAAATAACATTTGAAAAAAATGACATCTGGATTTAGAAGGAGCACAGCTTGGGATGATATTTAAAGCGCTTTAATTTAAAAACGTCTACATCAGAATGTGCTGATATTGTCTGAGTCTCTGTTGAAGTGAACTTGGTCTGCAGAAACAGGAAGTCTCAGTGTCCTCTGAATTTAAACTCATATTGGTCTTGTGTTCTATATTAATACATTTGATTAATTATTTACACAATTGAAATGATTTTTTCCTCTAATACAGTTTGCATGCAGTAGTTTTAAAAATAAAGAATTCATTGTATTTGTTATTTAACATTCACACAGATTGATCACTGGGAAAACAGAGGTTGGCATGGAAACATGTAAAGGCCCCTGATGTTAGCAGTTTTTATTCATCACTGCTGGATCCTGTTTTGAAAGGACACAGGGGGTTTGAAGATACCCCTGATATTTAAAGGATGAACCCCCCCAGCCCTCACATTGGTGTTCCACGCTCTGTTACATGTGTCAATATGTGTGTGTGTGTCTTTATGTTGTGTATTTATTTGTAATTGTTTCCTGTGTGTGTGTGTGTGTGTGTGTGTGTGTGTGTGTGTGTGTGTGTGTGTGTGTGTGTGTGTGTGTGTGTGTGTGTGTGTGTGTGTGTGTGTGTGTGTGTTTGTGTGTGTGTGTGTGTGTGTGTGTGTGTCATGAGTAGTAGTGCGAGGCCCTGGATGGATAGCCTGGACCCTGAGAGCCTGTATGTGTCTCCAGACCAGATGGGACAGCCCCCACTCACCCTCCCCACCTCTGAGGTCTCCACCTTGGCATTAGAGGGGTAAGAAGCTCCGACAGCAGTTTGGGGGGTGTTACAGGTGGTTATGGAAAATCTGTGGACCTCCAGGACCCCCTGCCCCACCCTGTAGCCATGTAGCTCGCTCACAGTCAATAAGTCTTTACCATAGACTTAGAGAGAGTGAAGTGATGATTAGTGTAGCCACCCGGAAGTGAGCTAGGGCTCCCTCGAAGAAAAGCTAAGAGATCTCTCCATTTGATTTTGGAACATTTCAGAAAGTAATCTCTTATATTAACAGTACTTGTACTGATTGTTAAAGTACTGTTATGTAGTGTACGATTATAAACAAATTACAGCATGGTCACATGACTTCACGCCACCACCACTAAGCTAAAGGCGGCTAATGTTGGGCTACAAAGGAACAACAGCACGGTCACATAACTTCACGCCACCACCGCTAAGCTAAAGGCGGCTAATGTTGAGCTATAAATGAACTACAAGACGGTCACATGACTTCACGTCACCACTGCTAAGCTAAAGGTGGCTAATGTTGGGCTATAAAGGAACTACAGTACGGTCACATAACTTCACGCCACCACCGCTAAGCTAAAGGCGGCTAATGTTGAGCTATAAATGAACTACAAGACGGTCACATGACTTCACGTCACCACTGCTAAGCTAAAGGTGGCTAATGTTGGGCTATAAAGGAACTACAGTATGGTCACATAACTTCACGCCACCACCGCTAAGCTAAAGGCGGCTAATGTTGAGCTATAAATGAACTACAAGACGGTCACATGACTTCACGTCACCACTGCTAAGCTAAAGGCGGCTAATGTTGGGCTATAAATGAACTACAGCACGGTCACATGACTCCACGTCACCACTGCTAAGCTAAAGGCGGCTAATGTTGAGCTATAAATGAACTACAAGACGGTCACATGACTTCATGTCACCACTGCTAAGCTAAAGGTGGCTAATGTTGGGCTATAAAGGAACTACAGCATGGTCACATAACTTCACGCCACCACCGCTAAGCTAAAGGCGGCTAATGTTGGGCTATAAAGGAACAACAGCACGGTCACATGACTCCACGTCACCACTGCTAAGCTAAAGGCGGCTAATGTTGGGCTATAAATGAACTACAGCACAGTCACATGACTCCACGTCACCACTGCTAAGCTAAAGGCGGTTAATGTTGGGCTATAAATGAACTACAGCACAGTCACATGACTCCACGTCACCACCGCTAAGCTAAAGGCGGCTAATGTTGGGCTATAAATGAACTACAGCACAGTCACATGACTCCACGTCACCACCGCTAAGCTAAAGGCGGCTAATGTTGGGCTATAAATGAACTACAGCATGGTCACATGACTCCACGTCACCACTGCTAAGCTAAAGGCGGCTAATGTTGAGCTATAAATGAACTACAAGAGGGTCACATGACTTCACGTCACCACTGCTAAGCTAAAGGTGGCTAATGTTGGGCTATAAAGGAACTACAGCATGGTCACATAACTTCACGCCACCACCTCTAAGCTAAAGGCGGCTAATGTTGGGCTATAAAGGAACAACAGCACGGTCACATGACTCCACGTCACCACTGCTAAGCTAAAGGCGGCTAATGTTGGGCTATAAATGAACTACAGCACAGTCACATGACTCCACGTCACCACCGCTAAGCTAAAGGCGGCTAATGTTGGGCTATAAATGAACTACAGCACAGTCACATGACTCCACGTCACCACCGCTAAGCTAAAAGAGGCTAATGTTAGGCTATAAAGGAACAACAGCACAGTCACATGACTTCACGTCACCACCTGTAAGCTAAAGGCGGCTAATGTTGGGCTATAAAGGAACTAACATCACGGTCACATGACTTCATATCACCACCTCTAAGGCTAATGCTCAGTATGATGACCTTTAGTAGTCTCATTCAAACACTTAGCAACCACTATTTTTAAGACACAAAAAAGCTTCAGACCTTCACCAGTGGGGTATTTACTGACATATTTTATGTCGTAGAACAAAACGTTAAAATCACTTCAGCTTGTGATAACAACAGATCTTATTTCAGGCCTTTAAAAAAAAAAATAATTCAGAAAACATCGACTTCAGACAAGGTCACCTGACGTGCTAAAATGCTAACACATTTCAGGGTTATAGGACTTATTTTTTCATCACTCCGTAGGGTCCTAACATAGAAATATACAAACAGCTAAGCACATACCCACAGTTCAGTGCCCTTTAGCCAAAAAGGAAGTAAAAATGTATTCTAATGTTTTAACTGCAATATGAGAGCTGCCTGTTGTTAGCATGATCTGATAACATGTTTTTTTTATCGCCATGGCTTCTTCTATTAATATAACTCATTTGCTACATTATGAATGAGTTGTAGTTATTGCTTAAAACAAAGGAAAAACCCCAGAGTCCTGTAGGCCTGGCCAACCTGCACAGAGGTGACTCAAATATGTGTGTGTGTTTGTATTAACCTCATGATCCTGCATGACAAACGGGCCTGTTGGTAAACTCTGAACACTGCTGGAACATACCATTCAGATATTCAGAGCAGCTTCCTCTCAGAGCGGCAGAGTGGCACTCCGTCAGATGGAGGAGTAGAGCCCCACACTGCATTGGATACGTGAACGTTTTTTTTTTTGTCATACTGTTTGACTAAATGTTTAGGTAGCTAACTAGCTTACATTTTTTCCATCTCAACATTGGCGTATTGTACAGGCTATAATGTCTCATCACAACTATCTCTTACATTATATTTGTCACTGAATAGAAGGTTGAACTACATTATTTTATTATATATCGATAGAACGTTTTCCAATTCATGTATTTCAACCTATTTAAATATAAAAATATACCGCTCTGCTTCTTCGAACGCTCTTATTTTAGTGTTGGGCGTGCTATTGGATCAGGGGTCGCTCCCTATGTGGAGGGCACAATATGTGCGCTGTAATAAAGATATAGCTGTGATAAGCACAGGAGGTCCCCATATATTGTTGGGTTAGGTTATCCAACAAATCTCCTTTATCTGAAGCCATCTAGAAAGATGGTTTTGTTATTTCAAAGACTTGTGTTTTTTAGAAATATGCTCCCTGGGATAATAGTGTGCTGTCATGTTGCAGAATGAAATGCTCCGTTGTGTGGACGGAAACGATGTGCAGCAGCATGGGGTTAAGTCCAGCCAACAACCACCTGAAGGCAGGTTGTAGTTGAGTGTTGCATGTTGCAGAGTTTATGTCATTGCAGAGGTGCGGGGGTCTTTGTGTGTGCGCTGTGGGTTGCACAGAGACAAAAGCCAGTGTCATATGACATCGGCTTCCTTCTGTTTTTACACACATGAATCACACACAAACCACTGCAGGCTGCAGGACAACAGGGTAAACAGAGCCCCCCCTCCAGCCGGAACCTAATTGTTAGCCCCTGGTGTGGCTAGTCCAGGGATTAGCTACTGGCTGGGGAGTACTATTCACTCCCTCTTTCATTCCCTCTGCCCACTGGGCCTTATCACCATCAATCTGACACCATGTTTATCTGACGCTGCAGCCAGATCTGCTGGCCTAGGAGAAACGTTCACAAAGGCCGTGGATCATCAGCACTTTGATTGTGGGAGCCCAAATGGCCATTACTTCTCTGGCCCCAGTGATCCCAGCAGCCCCCCATGATCTGCATGCAGTGGTCAGACCCGTCCCAGAACCTGGAAAGCCAACCTAAAGGCCTGTCACTTTGTGTCTGTCATTTGTTCCTCCATCTCAAAGGAAGGCGGTGCAGCCACACTGTGTTTGTTGTGTTTGTGTTCCAGTGGACGGGTTCTCCATGTGCATCAGTTTGTTGCGACACACTGTTTTTCTCTTCCGTTTGTGCACTGTTATACCCTTCACCAGGGACCTACCAATAAGTGTACCGTCTGGAGTTTACCACCAGCATCTGATCACTGCGTCCAGTTAGTGCCACTGTCCTGTTGTGTTCAGAGAAGGAGAAAGAAACGGCATCATGGCTTCTTTTAAGTTGGATTTCCTCCCTGAGATGATGGTGGATCACTGCTCTTTGAATTCTAGTCCTGTGTAAGTAGCTCGCTCTGGCCGCTCTGTGAGTATTCAATGTTTCCTAGGGTTGTCCTTTGTTTCTGGGAATCGGTCTGAATGGATGTGTCTATTTTAAGGGCTTTATTCTGATTTACTTGCTAGCAGTACTACTCCATGTTGTAGTGTGTCAGGTGATGAAAGCCTCCATTAGATTAAATGTTCTTCCACGCAGCCTTCAGTGAATAAGAGGTGTTAAAGTTACATCCTATTCCTTCTTTAGGCTATGTATTATTTGACTGATTCTGATTCCAGCTCAGATGGTCATCAGCTCCTGTTCTGATGGAAACCTGTCTGTTAATCAACACATTAAAAAAGGGTTATGTGCTAAAAATTGTTCATATTAACAATGAATGCCTACCTAGTAGTTCTAATAACTAACTGTAGAAATGTCACAGTATTTAAGTATTTTATCCTCCTTTGGGCCTTTCCCTTGCAGCACATCCCTGGAAATAGGATTGTTAACTCCCAACGTTGTATCATCACTGATGACAGGGACAGGATTTCCCCCAGACATCAGACATTATATTGGTAGACATGATGACAAGTAAAGTAATGTAATATAATAAGTGTGCGTCAGTATTTTGTTGGGGAAAATATACTCTCTTTATTCTCAAAAACAGAACTATCAGAAACTACAGCCATTAACACCACAGGGAAACGGAAAAGAAAAAAACACACACAGAAAACACTGAAAATAACGGAACATATCGGTCCATTTAACTCGTCTCCCACTGCCATGACGTTATCCAGCTTTTGATGACTCATATGGAAAAACAAAACGTTGACAAAAGCAAAATTACATTGTTGAATTTATTCCGTCTAAGCCATGGAAATGTACATTCTGCTTAGTGAGCATGCAGATCTATAACAGGCACCAGGAGGGTATCCAAGCTTTGTATTCTGAGCTGGCATTGGTTGGTTTGTATCGGCCACGCCCCCAGCCTTAATATGGAAGTTCTACATCCTCCTCTGACCTCTAAGCAGTGCCCAAAATAAATAAAACATGATTGGAGCATAATTCAACCTGTCAATTAGGGAAATAAATAGTACAAATGCAGAGATAATTGATAAGAAAACTCTGCTGAAGTGCCTGTTTGTGTGGACAGAATTTCAGAGGTGCATTAGTGCAGTAACACGAGCTAGTGAGGGGGGCAGTAGTGGAATCAAGCCCCTGCTGAAGCAGCTCAACATGTAGCTTGTAGTGAATTGAACCGCTCCGCTGGCTCTCAGCTTGTTGGAGCCTTTTCCTCTAGACCAGCTTATTATGCTCATCATGAACAGTTCTTAAACAGTTGCTACGGGTGTGTCAAATCTAAGCCTTATTGGCCATCTGTGTTAGGGAGCGGACTCCTCCTCTACCAGCAGTACAGTCCAGCAGCAGGTTCTTCACATAGTAGGACTGGGATGGGGCATGGGGGGAGGAAGGGTAACACAAGGACTGTAGAAGGTTAACAAACAGTGGAGGCAGAGGGCTTCAGGTAAACAATAACACTAGACATACTTGTCATAAAAAGTAACTCGATGTATTACAAGACTAGATATAGAGAAGACTCTCTAACACTGGTGATTTATTAGAGACATAAACGTGTAGTCGGTGATTGTTCTGTGGAAAACATCATTTCTGTTAGCGGCATAAAATCACCCTGCTTCCTCTTTGTGACTTTGTTTACTCACTAAATTTGTTCAGCAAATGCAAAGCAATTACCGAATAATGCTTAGAACGTTTTTAAAGAATTTTAATTCAACACATGGCAACCAGTAAATGCCAGCTTCTGACTGAGAGGTATTCATTCATTTAGCGCTTTTCCACCCGCTTCACATTACATATTACATATATTCCACATAATGCATACTGTGGACCCACAGGAGCAGTTAGGGGCAAGGGGTTTCTTGCACAGGACTCAGTGGCATGTTGACTGCAGTGGCGGCTAAGGTGGAATTGAACCTGTGCCTCCTAAACCCCTGCGCCATAGCCTGGTTTGTTGCCCACCGTTTAAAGCCTTGAGTTTGGCATTTTAGCCGTCATTATTCTTGAACCACAATTCACTGGAATCACTTTTGAAGGATTATTCGTAAGACAAAAACAGTGCAATTCATATGCGTTACTTTGTGGGTTGTTCAGTATTGTGTGAGACAGAAGAGTGACGCAGGTTTCTTGTATTTGTGTAGGAACAAATTGCAGTGCCGGTTCGACATGTGCGAGCCCCGCTGCTTCTTTGGTTTTGAAGTGAATGCGCACGTTAACGGTAGCATTGCTACAGACTATGCAAAGTAAGTAAAAAGTCAAAGCCCCCTGTGGGGGTGTATGGCCCAGTTTCACATATGTCAGCTGTGCGCCTTGAGTTGGAGTTGTTCCTGAGAGAATCAGCTGATCTACAGACACAGCGCTGTTGCATGTCTTCCAGGTGTGCCAAGCATGAAGTAGATCGAAGCTGAAATACACACACACATACACACAGAGACACACACACACACACACACACACACACACACACACACACACACACACACACACACACACACACACACACACACACACACACACACATGCATATATACAAATACACAGAGACATCATTCACTCTTTGCAAAGTCATCCGGGCTTTGACCCTTTGGCAGGACAGTTCTGTCCCTGCAGACCCTGACCCCCCAGGCAGACGGTTAGATGGGAGCCGTCACCTGGCCTCTGTCCTATCAGTCAGCATGCTTTGTCTCACATCATTGGCACTAGTCCCCCCCCATAGGCCTTTGATGCCCTCGTCAGCTGTGTTTTGGCTGCTGAGTCAAACTCTTCTTGAATCAGAAGCAGAATGTAACATTCCTCTTCAGCTTGTTGCTCTTTTAGGGAATGTGTTTGACAGTGTGAGGGTTAAACGGTGTGCTTTGTTTGATGGCAGCTCTTTAGCTGATAAACTAAATGTGGGTGTTCAGTGTTTCCTTCAGGATGTTTTTCAGCAGCGGGCTAAAAGGGTTTTGTTGTGCTATGCCAGTGACTTGCAGATGATATGTTATTAATGATAGTGTCACTAACTCAGCAGTGCACCTCAGTACAGAACAGGAGTAAATAGATCTTTCAGAGTTACTTGCCTCTTCTTATAGTTCTCATGGTTCTGCTGAGAGAGAAATCCAAAATACTTTTATACACATATATACACAATGTATGGGTAATATGACTTCATATACTCTAAAAATGTGTGGCTCTTCATTGGTATTAGTTCTGCTGCACAATAATCTGAGCTGTCATCCCTGATGCTTTCCTCTAGAGCAGCACTCATCTGGTTTGTCTTTCCGACTTTGATTGGTTTCTAGTCCAGCCTATAATAAACACAAACTGAAGCAGCCCTGCTACAGCGCATGTTTTTTTGGTTTTACTTTAAGAACACACTTCTTCTTTATTACATTAAATTACATTACATGTCAGTTGCCTGACAGTTGAAGACTTTTGACCTTCATACACTTCAATACCGTAGACATGCCTACTGGAGAAATGTGGGATTGAGTATCTTGCCCAAAGGACACTTCGACTTGGCTCAAAGAAGCTCATACCAACTTTGTTGTATCTTCTTATGATGGCATTTTTTCTTTTCTACTAGCCTCCATATGACAGTTAGTCTGTATTAATAGATATCTGTAGTGTTTGCTGACAAAAAGTAACTCAATCATGGGCATGTTTCTCAATAAATACTAGCCTTAATGTGATATGTAGTCTTCTATGACTAGTCATAGAAATAATGAGTAGAATATGTGATGATTATTATGGGAGGTTAATACTCAGCATCATCATTTCATAAAACTAGAACACTTAGAGCATCCTCACTTCCTTCAAATTGATTTCCTGCTAACTTCACTGAACAATCTGAAGCTTGACCGATTTTTCCAGCATGCTGTTGTTGAATATGTGCAGTTATAAGTAACAATATAATATTAGGAATACCGTATAGCGTCCAACTCAGATTTGTCTGTGCAGTGGGAAGAAGATGAACGGGTCTCTGGATCACCCCGACCAGCCAGACGTTGATGCCATCAAGATGTTTGTGGGACAGATTCCTCGCTCCTGGTCGGAGGAGCAGCTCCGGGAACTATTCGAGCCGTACGGAGCCGTCTACGAGATAAACGTTCTCCGAGACCGCAGCCAGAACCCTCCACAGAGCAAAGGTCAGCCTGCAGAACCGATAACACATACAGATGTCGTATAACAGTTTACTGGCTCATATGTACATGTTTTGTGAGTGTATGTGATATCATGTGGGTTCAGACACTGTGCCTCCCCAGTGTTGCTGAAGAATGATTCTTCCTCCTCTCTCTTATAACCATCATAAAAAAACTGTTATTTGTGCTAGTTTTTTTTTTATGAACTTAAACCTCTACATATTCTATTTATTCATTAATGAAAATGGGGGTTCCTTCCATTTTATTTCTTTTCATTTGTATATTTAGTATCTGTAACTTCGTGCCATCTTCTTAAGTTGGTCACAAAATATCTGGGCTCATATTGTGTTATCCATTGTCCAACATAAAACCCCCTTTATTCCCCGCGTTATAATAGGGTTGGGTTTTGGTGTTACTTGAGATATTTGATCAAAGATCACAGTGACCCAACAGGAGTACTGCCCCGCAGAGCCTCCACAGAGCACACAGGATGTAGTGAGTGTGTTCCTCAGTTGTGATACTCGGGTTTCTTTCCTCCCTCCCCTACAGGCTGCTGTTTTATAACGTACTATACTCGCAAATCAGCCCTGGAAGCACAGAACGCTCTGCACAACATGAAGATTCTTCCAGGGGTGAGTGGACACCTCCTCTGTGGACACTGCAGTGTTTGATCAACATTTAAAAAATGTGTCTTGGCAATACAAACTGTTGCACAAAGGAAACACAAAATAAGACGAGTGTTTTATATAAGAATACAAAGTTGCTTTAATGTTGCTTATGGTCTTATTTGCAACTTTCCAAAAATGAAGTCAGGACATGACATTTAGGAGAAATAGACACAACATGGTGACAAAATATCCCTTTGACGCCAAAAGGATCTTAAGAACAGATTATTAAATATCACCAGAACAGGAGTGTGTAATTCAGAGGGAGAGGGTGGGGAGACGTCTTGTTTCCTTTAGAGCATACAGTTCACTAACAGGCGGACCGCGGTCCTGGTCCGGACCCTGACGCCAACCTATACGGACCCGGACCTATAATCAATACTTTAATAAGGGATTTTCATTCATTACAAATATCTACAGTATTATTCTGTACATCTGTATAGTTCAAGTGACAATAAATATTGTTGTTTTGAATTGTACTTTGTTTGTTTGATGAGACAGTCAGTTGTTGATTACAGGCAGACGTTGATACAGCTACTAGGTCACAGCTAATGTATATCACACTCACTCATAACGCCAGTTAGACATTTTGATGTTCCGGACCTTTGCTTGAGGACATTTTCTCTAACTGGACCTCGTTGAATTTTAGTTGAATACCCCTGCCTTAGAGGATCACACAGGACCACGCTTAACAGGCTTTACATATTGTGAAAGCATTGTCCCCAGGGGGTTGTTCATCACAATCTAACATTCTTTTATTTTTTTTGTCAAAAAACAAACAAGTGGGGAATAAAATGTTTGTATTTTATCATTAAACAACAGAGGGGCCTTCTCCATACTTTACTCTGTCGCCCGTAGTCCAGCCATGATACTCTGAAACTATATTTCACCAAATATAAATACTAATGTGTCATTTGTTCCTCTGTTCAGATGCACCACCCAATCCAGATGAAGCCCGCTGACAGCGAGAAGAACAATGGTAAGGATTTTCTAGCATTCTCCTCACTAACTACCAAATCAGTATTGACTAGTAGATGCATCCATACTGACAACACTCTTAGCCAATTAAAATCTTCCTGCATGCCATTGATTATATTTCCTCTAATATGCCCCGTAAATATAATTTACTCTGCAATATAAGATTGGCTTTACGTCACAGAGCTGCATTATCTGAATAACCCAGCAGTGTGCACGTGACTTCAATCCTTTTTGGTATTTGTCTTACTGGCCATCGAAACCTCCCTCCATAAGTCATTTCTTTGTGCAGAATAAGTTTTTCTGAAGCGTATCTGAGCCTGCTCCAGTGGTCTAAGTTAATCACATCAGAGGGATATGTATTTGCACAGAAAGATAAGTGTGGATCCTGTCCCCCATCACTCACTTTGGAATCCCATTACAGTAGGGAGGGGTCTGTTAAAGCTCAGTTTGAACAGGAAGAATTATTACAGCCAGCGAAAGCCTTCAGTGTTTAGGAATGATCAATAAGAATCCATTAAGAGCCACAGAGCTCAGCTGTAGATATTGTCCTCAAGTCATTCATTTCGTAACCTGGTTTGCTACAAAAGCCATAATGAAAGATTTGTGCGTCTGATCTGGCTCCATGTACCTTGACACAGAGCAGGTGTGTTTGATGTTGTGTTGTGTTGAATACAGCAGTGGAAGACAGAAAGCTGTTTATTGGAATGATCTCCAAGAAGTGTAACGAGAATGACATCCGGCTGATGTTCTCTCCGTACGGACAGATAGAGGAGTGCCGGATACTGAGGGGCCCCGATGGGCTCAGCCGGGGTGAGGCATCTCATTTTATACACACACATGCATACATTCTCAAAGACTGGTGCTTTATGTGTGTGATGGTCTGTAGAAAGGATTTATAGTATAGTATATAAGCCTAATAACCACCAAAATAAACATTTTAAAACTAATTATATCTTGAATAAATAATAAAAACCAAGCTTGTCACACGCTGCCAACAGGGCAAGGTCTAAAGACTATATCGCATATATTCTATTTCAAGAATCTTCCAACTGAAGATTTTTTACAAGATTACCACTACAAAAAAACAACTCAACATTTTGAACCATCACCATTATGTATATTCTGTGATGAAGAAGAGGAAGACCAGATGCATTTATTTTTTATTGTCCATATGTTGCAAGTCTGTGGTCTAAGACTCAAAATTGGCTGAAGACACTCAATATTGAATTTACATTTACAGCAGCACCTCTCCTTTATGCCGCAATCCCGACCTGCAGGAGTAACACCCTGAAAATGAATTTATTAATACACACTACACAATTTCATGTTGTAAATGATAAATGAATCAGACGAAGTAAATGGCTCCTGCATAAATATCTAAACTTAAGGTGAAGCCTGAATCTCACATTGTTGCAACATCATCATTTGAGACACACACAGAGGCACATCGCTATCTAGGCTGGTAGAAACTGTTGAATGAAGGCACTGAGAGTTCTGTGATGTTTCTCTCTTTCAGGATGTGCATTTGTGACGTTCACAGCCAGACAGATGGCCCAGTCAGCCATCAAGTCAATGCACCAGTCCCAGACCATGGAGGTAAAACAACCAATGCTTTTGAAACAGTCTCAGTTTTTTGACATGCTCTTGAGTTGCAGATGATTATATATTGTCGGTCTGTGCTCAGGGCTGCTCCTCGCCCATCGTGGTGAAGTTTGCAGACACTCAGAAAGACAAGGAGCAGAAGCGCATGGCTCAGCAGCTGCAGCAGCAGATGCAGCAGCTCAGTGCTGCCTCCATGTGGGGGAACCTCACCGGCCTCAACAGCCTGGGGCCACAGTATCTGGCAGTGAGTGTGTGTTACTGTGACATGTCAAACTTAGCTTGGTACGAATCACTTTCTCCAGGTTAACTGTACAGTCCGCTCAGCGTGTTCCCTCCTCTCCCTCAGCTCTACTTACAGCTGCTGCAGCAGTCAGCCACCCAGGGGAACGCACTCAACAACCTGCACCCAGTTTCAGGTACACACACACTCACACACATTAATATAATGTTCTATATGAACCATCATGCAATCATGTACAATTGAATGTGTTGGCTCACAATGCTCCCTGGTGGCTTCAGGGTCATAAGGAGCTTTGTGTCATTCCTTCAGCCTCCAACCTGAACTGCAGCTCCCTCCAGAGGACACTGCTGATAGTGATCACAGGACAGGGGGGGGGCTGCATGTTGAACTTACTGTGTGTGTGTTTCCCAGGTCTTAATGCCATGCAGAACCTGGCCGCTTTAGCAGCAGCAGCCACTGCCACACAGGCCACGCCCACAGGCTCCAGCGTCATGACAACCTCTAGTAGCCCACTATGTGCATTAACAAGCTCAGGTAAAACCATATGACATTAAATAATGATACAATACTGTAGTCAAGGTTCCCGCAGGAGGAGATACCATATGAGTCCAGGATGTGTTTCCAGACTCTACTTCTCTCAGATTGATTCGATTAGTGGTGGTTTATCTCTGAGCTGCAGCACACACTGTAGCGCTGTGACAGTCTAATGTGTAGATCCAACATTAACTCTACATGTTCCCTGAGCAGGCTCCTCCCCCACCTCCAGCAGTAACTCCTCAGTGAACCCCATGGCCTCTCTGGGGGCCCTGCAGTCCCTCGCTGCTGGTGCTGGAGCCGGCCTCAACATGGGCTCCCTGGCAGGTACGGACCCTATACTTGACCCGTACATCTCCACTGATTAGATCCCTGACAGGAAGTACGCTTGGTGTACACCTCTAATTCTACAGAGCAGACAGGGGTAATATAAAGATTAGATAAATATAAGATGTACTTTAGTGAGGTTTTTTTTTGCAGCAGCATGGCATAAGGCATTGCACTTGAATTAAACAAAGAATAACTTAAACAGTAAATATAAACATATTCAAAATAAAAAAGAGTATCTGTAGCGTGCTTCTAAAACAAGTCAGAATACACTCCAATAGACTAAGTTACGACTGAGAGAAACTATATCCTAACATAGGATATATACATTATAACGTGTGCAAAGTAGTTGTAGTTTAAACATTCAAATCTAAATGCAGTGAGGCAGTGTGAGGAATAATACTGCATGTGAAAATAATTCAGGGTTATTGCAAGAGAAAACTGAGTTCTCTGCTAGCCAGAGGGGGGTGTTGTAGAGGTTGTCCTGTGAATGTAATTAAAGGTAAATGGACGTTAATGTTAGCTGTAGCTGCCACAGGCACGTCTGCTGCCAGTACGACAGCATACGGAAACCAGCAGTTTGTCCTCCAGAATCTGGACTGCACACTGTCTGCTGTTATTGTGTATTAGCTGTGTCACACCTACGGGGGGGGCGGGGGGGGCCTGTACTGTGTTTGAAATCCTTTTATTTAATTCATGTGAAGCATCTTTGAGTATCTTCAAAAGTGCGTTATACATTATATTTTGTATTCATTCTGACCCTCACAGCTGTCCTTGTCCATAAACAATGATATCCATGACTGTATTACTGGCTGTTTCATGGCTGCTGTCACTGTGATGCAGGCATAGCAGCGCTGAATGGCAGCCTGGGCTCTGGAGGTCTGTCTAACGGCTCAGGAAACACAATGGAGGCTCTGAGCCAGGCGTACTCCGGCATCCAGCAGTACGCCGCTGCCGCCCTGCCCAGCCTCTACAACCAGAGCCTGCTGTCCCAGCAGAGCGTGTCCGCCGCAGGCAGCCAGAAGGAAGGTGGGTTCTATGGGCTCAGAGGAGAGGAGACATGGGGAAGTGCACAGAGATTTGATACTTATCATGAGAGGGGCTGATTCAAGATGGTCAATGTTTAAAAATCACATTTATGGAAAACTGTTATAGTTTATTTTATGCATTAAAACTGATTAAACAGAATCCAGTTGATATAGTGTTTTTGAGAACCAGTACAGTATCACAACATATAATATTGAGATACTGTACTGCCACATTGTTTTCTTACACCACTTACAAAGAGGTGGGGAATATTAACTATTTAATAATTGAATGCATCTGCATGCTTCAAAGTTATCCTTTCTTCAGTCCAATTTTGAAATCCAATTGTTCAAACACTCACTGAGATGTTGAATGCAGAATATTTCAAGAAAGAAGGGGTGTGAGCAGACTCCATGCTTGATATGAAGTTGTGTTGTTTGCAGGTTGGTACAGATGTGTGGTGTGTATGTGTGTGTGTGTGTGTGTGTGTGTGTGTGTGTGTGTGTGTGTGTGTGTGTGTGTGTGTGTGTGTGTGTGTGTGTGTGTGTGTGTGTGTGTGTGTGTGTGTGTGTGTGTGTGTGTGTGTGTGTATGTGTGTTGACCTTATCACCTCCTAAGCATTGTGTCTTGTTTTAAATCTGCTGCGTCAGCGGGCGACAGTCGCAGCACCGGTAAGACGTCTCAAACCATCTCTGACCCGGCCTCATGCCATCCTGTCACCGCTCCCCTATAGCAGGAGCTGAATGTAGAGGAACTTTTAACACAAACGAGGACAAGCTCTATCCTTGTTTGTGTGTCAAAGTAAGTCCCTATACCACAGAGCCCTGGGGGGGTCATGTGCCCAAAGAATGATTGATTCTTAAATTCAGATTGGTAGGCTATGCGCACGGATTCAGCCTACATTGAGGAAATATCATCTGAATGGTGGAATTCACTTGACTGCAACGCGACAAAGCTGAGCCAGCACTGAGCGGCACGGTACACTGTTTGGTTGCACGAGTTCCATTGAATTACATTTTATTGACTAACTGGTTTTTCTGATAGAAAATGTAGAACATCTATATTATTGGAAATCTATATGACATGCAACAAATATATAGTATAATTACTTATTGAGCCTGGACGACAATATTATATGTCACATCATGGCATCATTTAGCTCACATAGTTTGGAAGACATCCTGCTTTAAGAAGCTTTCATGGTTGGAGGGAGAGTTTATATCCATATCCAAAACCATTTCTATATTTAGATTACACTCTGCTGAACTGGCTGTCGGTACTGCAGTTGCTTAACCAAATGTATAAAGACCACTTAGTCTGCAGGGCGCATTCGAGTATTGACTCGCATGAAATGAATAAACCCAGATACCTTCATCGTTCCATTTAAGTGCTTTATTCCAAAGTTTTCAATTAATCCTGTGTTGGCCCTCTGCTGACTCGAGACTTCTGCTCAGCACAAAGTAAATTGATAGAAACAAAAATACAACGGCCGTGGGGACGCGTGCGGTCAAAAACTCCAGCCTGCGCACTACCGTCTGTATAATTCTATTCTATAAATAACGAAACATAAACTTAGGGCAGACCATAAACAAAACAAAGCTTTACAAAAATGGTATAATTATAATTAAGTTCATTAAAGTTAACTTAAAAGAATATGCAATGTGCTCATCAAACCCTAAATAATTACAATAAATAAAATGCCCAAGTGGCTCTTACAGGTACTCTACATCTATGCAGACCAGAGTTTGAAGGAATACCTCTCTATAACTTCTGCTAATATCTATTACTATTTATGTATAATAAGCTAACAAACCTGAACTCCATTAACTCCTTATTTGACACTTTATTTTAAATGCTACTACTTTGCAAACTGTCTAATTTCCACATCTGAAACACTGAGTTCATGCATTGTGTTGGTTCATGTATAAAAGTAAAAGGATAATACTGAGAGAAAAAACTGTTAGTATACATTTCTCAGGAAATAACTGAAAAAAGCTTGTCTGTATGGAATGTTGTCCCCCTGTATACATACATCTATACATCTGTATATCACTTATTTTCTTTCAATTGAAGCTCTTAGTTGGACATGCTGGAGGCAAAGCGGCTTGAAACATGATGTCTTATTTTTAGCTGTGCCCAGAAGCTCTGCCGCTCGCTCTCTGGGTTGTTTTGCTTGGAAATTCCAACTCCTTGCAGCACAGTCTATACAGTAAGAGGAGGAAGGTCCAGTATGTCAGAGACAGGATTGATGGAGGGGAACTTGTCGTACACATGCTAAATATGTGGAAAAGTGAAGAATAAAAAGAAAGCATTATCTGTGAAGAGATATGTGATGATGTAGCTGAGAGTAATCAAACAAAGTAACTAACTGAAGTATATCAGCAGCAGCTGTCCGTGTCTCATAGTACCCTAGATCTTTTTCTTCCTGGAAGGTTTTTGCGTGTCGGATGATATATTTAAGCTGTGAAATGTTTTTCAAATCTGTTTCATCTGTTTGATACTCCGTCAGATTACTGTAGAGAACATCGTGCATTTCTTTTTGTAATCTGTCAGCGCTGTAATAAAGTTGCCTGTGAACCAGAGACATGCGTTGTGTTGATTAGAGTCACTCTCTGTAGTGAAGGATTACAGTTTCATATTCAGACCAGGTTTTTTTTTTTTACCCTTCTACATGCATGATCACCCTTTCAAACAATCACATGTCATAGTAATCTACACAGGAAACTTACTAACCAAGTTTAAAAATGGACAAATCCTTCCCTAAACATAGAGCACAGTAGGCAGTGTACTGGGGTTCCCACAGGTTTCCACGTCAGTCATTAATATTAATTCATATATCACTACTGGTTTATTGGCAGGTCCAGAAGGAGCCAACTTGTTCATTTACCACCTGCCGCAGGAGTTTGGAGACCAGGACCTGCTCCAGATGTTCATGCCCTTTGGAAATGTCATCTCTGCTAAAGTCTTCATCGACAAACAGACAAACCTCAGCAAGTGTTTTGGTGAGTTACGCAAAGTACATTTAGTTTAAAAGCCTTCTCGTGATCAATATGAGTCAGACCCCTTTAAATTATGTATAATGTGGGTTTTTTTTCATTATTGACCACCTCGCTGCACATTACCATTGTTTGACTTAGAAATGATTGTAGTGCTTCCGCTAAGAAAAGAAAACTATGTTCCATGGCGTATTAACAGCTGGAACTGAGACAACAAGAAGGTAATTTAAACTGACAGCAGCACTGATCGGTTTTCTGTAACTGTTCAAGTCTGTTCACCGTTTGTGATCCACTAACAAGTCCTTAAACACTGCAGAGTCCATACCATCTTCCTGTTTGTGTTTACTTCCTGTCCGTCTTCTTCTGGTGATTTCTCTGACGTCCAGCGTTCTGTCTTTAACCTCTTTCTTTCTCTCCAATGACCCTCCTTAGCAACGGTCATTATTGTACTTAACAGCGGTGTGTTAGCGAGTATTAACAACCTCTGAAATGTCCAAATTCGACCAATCAGAACCAAGTATTCAAAGTAACCATGTAATAATCTTAATAACCTAGGTTACCAGACTGCAGATTCCCTGAGGGACTTTTTAAAAAGCTGTTCTCCTTCATATCCCTCCTGTAGGATTTGTGAGCTATGACAACCCCGTGTCCTCGCAGGCCGCCATCCAGTCCATGAACGGCTTCCAGATCGGCATGAAGCGGCTGAAGGTGCAGCTGAAGCGCTCAAAGAACGACAGCAAGCCTTACTGAACACTTAGCTAGGCAGGGTGCTGTCATGGTAAGTGGAGTATGACTAACGGAGCCTGGTCCACTCAGAACTCTCTATGCATTACAGGGTGCCGCTGCTCTGCCTCTCTGGGCTCTCACATGTCCAAGCAGCGAGTCACATGACGGAAGAGCTTTCAGGCTACACTGGATTGTTCCTGTGTTATGTTGTGGTTTGTGCACTTTGTTTTCTTTTCACTAACAAGACAAACAGGTGTCTTTTTTTTTAAAGTTGAAATGTTATCAGTTTGCTGTGGTACTTTATACACATAAGAGTTGATTGTTAGGACGTGTTGCACATGTTTGGTCAGAGCCGTGCCAAATCCATCTGTGCCCCCCCCCCCCCCCCCACACACACACACACTCAGCATTATGCTCCTGATGAACAGAACTCATAACTATGTTTACTTTACAATTTCTCAAGCCTAAATGGCTGTCTTCCCTGCCTTTATATTTGACCCATGTATTATCTCTTAAAGGAGAGACAGTGATAAACACAGACATGAGCTGTCAGGGTCAGGGTACAGAGGCTGACTGTTCATGAGGAGGAGGTCCACTCAAACATGCACACAGACTTTAGACATATTAACCCTCAGTGTGAGTTTGCAGCATGTGTGTGTGTGTGTTGCAGTTGTGCAGCAGTGTGATGCTGTGGACATCTCCGAGCTGAAGGAACCCTCCTGCTGACTGCTGATTGGCTTAGCAAGGCGCCTATAGGTTTACCTGTAGTCAGCACTGGCTGGAATTGGTTTCTGTATGACGTGGATATAACAGAGTGGTGCAGGAATGAGTCCTAAAACCCTGGATATAAGTTAGCATTTTACAACATCCAATCCCCTCGTCTCATTTGTTCCGAACTTTTGGGGATTTGGAAACCTGAAATAAGGTCTGTGGTTAACACAAGCAACACATATTTTTCATGTGTTTCCTACATGAAAAATATACCATATAAAACACGTGAGTAAACCCCCCACTGGTGAAGGTCTGAAGCTTGTATGGGCTAACAACTGTCTAAATGAGACTAAACGTCATCACACCAGACATTAGCCGCCGTTAGCTTAGCGGTGCTGATGTGAAGTCATGTGACTGCTGCAGTTCCTTTATAGGAAGTTAGTTTTTTACTTCTGGTGATAGCATTTACACTTTAAACAACATAAAGTAATGTTAATATGCTGAATAAAAGGTATAACTAGCATAAACATGTGTTTGCCACAGATCTTATTTTCTGCAATATTTCAAAATCAGAGGAACAATTCCATTGCGTTTCTTCGCTAGCTTTTGGGTTTTGTCGACCTACAAAAATACATAATCACTGCACCACTCTATAGCTACTGTCATTTATTGCACTCTTTTACCTGGACGTCAGACGGACAGAGCATGATTCAGTGGAGCTCCTCCTGTGCTGTCAGCTGTACCTGGCAATACTGTGAAGTTTAAACCAAACATGATATGTCTGTTTCCCTCATCTGAATAACCAGAGTCTGTCTGATGCACATTTAATGCTTTGTTTGAATCTATTTTATGGTTTTGGCTACGTTCTACCCTGGTGTTGTGTAAAGAATCATCAACACCCCTCAGCAACTGTCCGGCTAGCTAGCAGCTAGCTCACAGAGGGCTACACCGCTGTGTCTCTCACTGAACTTATTCATATCAATGTCAACTTGCCCAAGGCAAACCTGTTAGATGTGCAAGATATTGTTTTATTTAATTTTATAGAACTAGGAAGTGAGACAATTGTTGAGCTGTATATTTAAACTATTATGCCTTTTCTATTTTTGTATAGGTTTTATACTTCCCCTGTGTGTCGGGGAACTATTTATTGCCTAAATTATTTATCTGAATTGAAATTTTTTTGAAAGTCAAATGTTCAGTCCAACAGCTGAACTTGATCTCCGTGTGTGTGTCTTCTCCCTGCCTGTTTGGTGATGTGTACTTTGTGTCAGTGTGGCATGGACTGTGTGTGTAGGACCCATCTGGTACACACTTCTTACATCTCTTTCTGTCATACATGCCTTCATCTGAATAAACCACTCATTTTACAAAAACACAGGGAGCATAGTTTGTTCTAAAGGTCAACATGTGTCTGTCCTGTCTTCATGTGAGGAAGAGTGCGATCTCTTTCATTGTTATCCACTTTACACCGGGCCAGGTCCTGGTCCAAGTTCTAGAATTGGGACTAGACCATCAAACGTCACCACGAGGATTACTGTCACTCCCTGTGTTCCCACTGGAAGAGTCTTACTGTACCAAAGCATTCTTTAAATTGCACAAACATCATAACTGTGAGTGGGTGTGTGTGATTTGGTGTGTGTGTGTGTGTGTGTGTGTGTGTGTGTGTGTGTGTGTGTGTGTGTGTGTGTGTGACAGATTAGACAAAAGAGGAGCTTCCAGAAGGTAAACTAAAAAGGGTTGAGTGTTGTTTAAGAGAGATTCACAGATTTAAATGTTACGAGCCAATATCATTTTCTATCTTATTAAGAAGCTTATCTGATATCATACACAAACAACTGTTGCCCCTGTTGTTTACACCTTGTTTGTCCTTTAAGGGCAACTTTACTGCTGGTACATTTTCTGAGTGAACAGGGGTCAGCTGAATCCCTCTCAGGGTCTGTCTCTATGGCTCATCGTTCAGGAAACTTCCCTTCATGTTCATCAGACGTCAACAGTGACACATTTTGTTCTTCTGTCTGAGCAGTACATTTTTACTGTGGCACACCAGCTTAATGTCTTGAATTAACAGAAACATATTTAAAAGGAGTAAAAAAATAAAAAGTAAAACATAATAATGAAAAGACCAAAACCAAGAAGGTCTCTGGCTGTCTTTGGGGCACATTCATCCGGACCACCTTAGGTTTCTCAGTTGGGAAAATAGTGCATTTGTTTGGGACTATTTTCAGCGGTGGGTTAGTCCACATTTAGAGTTCTTGTGATATTTCTGGAAGCCACAGGTTTATATTTATTCCTCTGTGACATTAGTATGCCAATCATCAAGCAACAACAATGTGACTGTGACACAAATCAGTCCTGATCAAAGTGAACCCATCCACTGTCTCAAGAGCTTACTAAAATATACTCAAACTATAAGCTGATTCTATGGTAGAGAAAATGCAACATATGCACAAAGGTTAGCTGTGACAGCAATTATGCTTAAACATGCACTACTGCTAATATGGTATATTTAAAATAAAACAATGTAAAGCACTTCTCAAATCCATTCCTTCATCAGTCATTTGGAGTAGCATTGTTGTGGAACATTTACATTTTTATTCTCATCAATTTTAATTGCAATATCTGAATACCATTGAACCCTTAATAGATAAAAGCAGATCAGTATTAAATATAATATATTATTATTATTATTATTGTGATTATTATAGCAGTCGACCTCTCCGGATGGGATTGTTTATCTCTGTTGAACCTGCATGTTGTCATCGATTCTGTGCTGGCCTTGTGTTTCAAATGTCGTGTGTGTGTGTGTGTTTGTGTGGCTCATCCTCTGTCCCTGACACTGATGTTTTCTCATTCTTACCCCCCCCCGTCTGTGTTCCATTGCAGTTTCATTTAGTGTGTCTCCCTGTTGTGTTTTCTTTTTGTTTTCTCTAGATCTCTTCCTGTTTGCCCTAGCATGTCGCTGTGGCGTCACTTCATCGTCCAGTCCTTGTCTTCTGCTCTTCTCTGACGTTTCCAATGTCACACTGACCTTGTTTTTGGCATTGATTACCAGGAGGTTGTGTGTTGTTGTCATCCATTCTGTTTGTCCTCTGTCCCGCCAGCCGGGGAAGACTGCCCCTGGAAACGTTTAAGGGTTCCTTTCAAAATTGTTACAGCCAAACAGAGAATCTATTTTTCTAGAACTGACACATAACCAGTAGTTTTTCCAAAATCAGTTTGAGCGAAGGGTGACTTTAACTTATTGCTGTGTTGTGGGCAGTCCTCCAGAGCTCTGTGTGTGTGTGTGTGTGTGTGTGTGTGTGTGTGTGTGTGTCACATGTTGTTATTGGTCATTTAATGCTAGGCTAGCAGAGGGTTCCAGTAGAGAGATGTTCTGAGGACTGAAAGCACAGCTGCTGTTCTGCTCTGTGAGAATCACACACAATCCAGAGGGACTTTTGTCACATAAATACAGTGTATTTAGTATGCATGTTTTTGTATTATCTGCACTGAAATTGTGATCTAAATTGTGTTAAATTAAATTATGAATAAACTGGTGCCAAATGTTTTGCACAATCAGTATTTTTGCTCTTTTCATGTAGTTGCACAGGTGATGTGTGTCAGACCGCTTTATGTTAGTGCCACTCGTTGCATCATGAAGGGGTTTTGTGAGGTGTCGCGGATCAATATTAACCCCTCTGTGTGTGTACTGTATGTATACAGAGTAGACCCACACTGAGGGTAATTTACCATTCACCCATGCTCTCATCCTGCTTCTGTTACATCTTATTTTTCTTCTTAGTCCTTTCCTGGTGTGTGACAGGGTTAGGAAGACTACCTTCTAGAAGGTTCAACCTGCAGAACATCAGCTTCTCACATGAATAGGCAAACATGGCACCTCATGTCTCGGTGTCAAAGCTGAAAAAGCTGACTAAAATATCATCCATCTGAAGTGTGGAGTGCTCAACGTTGATGATATTATGATCGACAACTAATGACAAATGCCAACTAAGTTTAGAGACATCTTTCTTACTGAACTGTTGCTTTAGCTACCATGCTACACAGACCTTGCTAATCATTTTAAACCGATGCTAGCCCCACTTTATCGCTAGTTATTACATGGTTTAGTCGAATACTCGATTCTGATCAGTCAATTCAGAACATGTTGTTAATCCAGTTGTACAGACCACTGTCAAGGACTATATTGACAGTTGTTAAGGAGGATAAAGAAAGAGAAAGGAAAAGATGTTAAAAGAAGGAGTGCTGGACGTCAGATAAACCACCAGAAGAAGACAGACTGGTCTGGGTTCTGCAGTGTTTAAGGACTTGTTAGAGGATCAGAAACTCTGAACAGACTTGAACAGGCACAGAAAACCTCGATCAGTGCTGCTGTAAAGTTGTGGTCGCAGTTCCAGCTGTTGGTGCACCGTGGAACGGAGGTTTTATTATATGATCATAAAGCGATGGTAAAAAATATATATAATAAAATAAAATTGGTATTTTCTTTATGTTTCTGCTGTTGTGCGTTTCTAAATAGTTTCTGCATTTCCTTAAGGTTATATAACATTTTGGAGGACTAACATGCTAGAGAAGGGCACCCTATCTCATAAGATTCCATCATATAATTTTGACATAGAAGAGGGAGCAAGGGCGCCGCGAGCGCTGAGCGAGCAGGCACTAGTACTGAGTTGCCGTCCATGGGGAAAGATGGATAAAGCAAAAAAGCTGTCGGGAGCTGAAAACAGGAAAAGAAAGACGGAAAAGGAGATGGCCTGTCAAGGGATGTGACAACAGTTATGGTGAAAGGCAACAGGTAGGATGATTTAAAGTGTGACGTGACAAAAGCTACATTATTGTTAACAGAGAGGGTTCTAAAGGATCTTTGTTTGGTTATAGCTAATGATAATGTTTGTAACTGTTAATTCTTTAATTATGGTAGGCCTATAGTGGCTGATATACTTTAAAATAAACCCTTATTATTTAAAGCCCATCATGATGATGCCTGGCAGACTCATTTATTTATTAAAATTGTTGCTGCATACAGGGCCGGTTCTTCCTACAGGCCATCAAGGCGACCGCTTAAGCACACATCTTTGTTTTAACAACATTGATTAACAATTTTTTTTTTTTTAAAGCATGGGATATAAAACCCTCATTGAATTAAATGAACATGCCCCAACCCATATTTCGAATGAAAATGTAATATTATATTATATAAAATATACGTGCATGGGGGGAGGGGGCGCAAAATCTCAATATCGCCTATGGGCGATGGGCTAGAACCGGCCCTGGCTGCATAACCCCCTGACACTGGGTAGCTGCGCCCCTGTGTGTAGTAAGCGGGATAATGTGCTGATCAAGATCCGTCCGCTTCACATCGGGCTCCCTGACCAGCCTGTCGGGTGTTCTTTTCCCGATAATGACCGCCTCGTTGCACATTATCCCTTACATAAGTCAGAAGCAGGAGCAGAGAAGAAGGGACTTCTGGGGCGGAGATAGAACATCTGCACCTGTAGGCTACAGAGAATGTTAATTGTTTAAAATGGTTTTGAAAATCTTCAAAGTGACAAATGTTTTGCTATCTAAATGTTAAATCATGCACGTTGTCTGACCCTTATGATCTGATATCATAACTTCCCTCAGTAGTCATTACCAGTGTTGCTACAGTTACCTTGAAAAAGTAATCTGATTACTGATTACTCATTTAAAAAGTAACTTAGTTACTTTACTGATTACTTGATTTTAAAAGTAACTAAGTTAGATTACAAGTGACTTTATTAGTTACATTCAGCAGCCCCAACTTCCAGTTCCCTCCTCTCAGAGTCAGTGGGATTTCTCCGTAGGATTTTGGAAAATAGCTCGAATTAAGGTCTGTGGTTGACACAAGTTTAAGAGAAGGATCACGTTTTGTTCTATGACATTAAATACATCAGCAGTGACCCCCCACCCTCCAAAATGACATGTGGAGATTATCCGGCTGAACAAAACGCGCTTTTATCAAACAGGTTCGTTTTCCACAGATCTTACTTTTTACAATATTCCAAAATCTTACGGAGAAATGGCATTGCTTTTCCATCGACGGAACCCATGCGCAGCTTACTTCCGGGTCGGCCTACAAAAATATGTCTTTCTGTGCTGCTCTATGGATAAAAATAAACAGCTGATTCCTCAGAGGGTACTGCTTCTGGCACAGACACAGCAGCCTGTTGTTTCTTTCTTTAAAATAGTGAGAAAACATGCCTCTGGTTTATAATTATATTGTGGAGATCGTATTGAAACGCAGGAGACGTTCATTAAAGTTGAGCACACGAATGCGTGTCTCGTTTAATCACACAGTCAAAGTTATAACAAAACAAGATGGCGCTGTCCTGTAAACCAACAAGCATGGGGCTCCACGTCATCGTAAACACAGATTAATTAAAGGGACCACGATCCCTTTTTACAGTTGTACTTTTAAGCATAAACCAACGGTCATACTTACAGGCATGAAACAACAGTGTGTAGAACCACACTTAAGAAGGAGGTGAATTCTGTATATTACATTCACTACACACGTCCCCCCAGAATTCACCATATAAGAAGAAAAACAAAAAAACAGTCATCGGTGAGGTGGTCGTATTAAACGGCCACAACGGCTGTGCCGTACAGGAGGCAGAGGAGGCACTACTGCGGCAGGTGTCTCACCATGACACGGGTGTGGGGCATGCAGTGTGGGGGTTTTGGGAGGGAGGGGAGCAGGGGGTGGGGGCAGACCTGGAGGTCGCCCGCGTCTTGGGGGCTGGGCCAATTCAATGGGCCTAGCCCAGACATGGGCAAACTACGGCCCCCGGGCCACATACGGCCCGTTAGGCTTTTTAATCCGGCCCGCCGAACTTGTCCAGATTATAGTAAAAACTCCTTCATTTTCCACTTTCCCTGCAATGCCCACGTTTCCTCAATAGATGGCGCACTCTAACCACATTAACCGTTATTGGAGTGGCGAATATTACCGTATTTCCGCACCATGAGGCGCACCGGATTTTAAACCGCTTTATAGTGCGGTAAATACGGCACTCTTTATTTTCACTTGAGCCCTTCTGTGAAAATGAGCGGACCAAAGAAACGGAAAGTGGACAGCGAATGCCGAGTGTTTAATAAGAAGTGGACAACAAAATACTTTTTCACTGAAGTTCGATCAATGGCTGTATGTCTGATATGCCAAGAAACTGTTGCGGTTTTCAAAGAGTACAATATCAGCCGTCACTTTGCCACGAAGCATGCAAACTATGCTCGCAAGCAATCAACACAAGAACGGGTGGCTACTGCTCAGAGGTTGGCAGCTAATTTACAGAGTCAACAGAACTTTTTTCACCGACAAACTGCGATTCAAGAGTCAAGTTCCAAGGCAAGTTATTTGCTGGCATTCAAATTAGCAAAGGCTAGCAAGCCTTTCTCCGAAGGCGAGTTTTTGAAAGAATGCATGGTAGAGACAGCAGGTCTCTTGTGTCCGGAGAGCAAAGCCAAGTTTGAAAAAATCAGTTTATCACGCAGGACAGTGACTCGCCGCGTGGAACTGATTGACGAAGATATAGTCAGTGAGTTAAACAAAAAGGCGGAGTCTTTTAAGTTATATTCACTAGCGATGGATGAAAGTAACGACATAAAAGACACTGCTCAGCTCCTAATTTTTATCCGAGGGATTAACGACAGTTTTGAGATAACGGAGGAGCTTTTGAGCATGGAATCACTGAAAGGGAAAACGCGAGGAGAGGACTTATATGAACAGGTGTCTGCTGTCATCGAGAGAATGAAGCTACCTTGGAGTAAACTTGCCAATGTCACCACGGATGGATCGCCAAATTTAACTGGAAAAAACGTCGGGCTGCTGAAAAGAATCCAGGATAAAGTGAAAGAAGAAAACCCTGACCAGGATGTTATTTTTCTTCACTGCATCATTCATCAGGAGTCTTTGTGTAAATCTGTATTGCAGTTTAATCACGTCGTGGGTCCAGTAGTAAAACTTGTTAACTTGATACGAGCAAGGGGACTTAATCATCGCCAGTTCATTACGTTCCTGGAAGAAACTGATGCGGATCACCAGGACCTACTTTACCACTCTCGCGTCCGCTGGTTAAGTTTGGGGAAAGTGCTTCAACGAGTCTGGGAGCTCAAAGAGGAGATTCGCTCATTTTTGGAGTTAATGGGGAAATTCGACGAATTCCCTGAGCTGAGCGACACAAACTGGCTTTGTGACTTTGCGTTTGCTGTGGACATATTTTCACACATGAATGAACTGAACGTGAAGCTACAGGGGAAAGATCAGTTTGTGCACGACATGCACACAAATGTGAGAGCCTTCAAATCCAAGCTGGTTTTATTCTCCAGGCAAATGTCAAACAAATCTTTCACACATTTTCCCACACTCGCCGTGCAGAAAGAGGCAGCCCGAAATGCGAAGAAATACTGCAAATCACTGGACGACCTGCACAGAGAATTTTGCCGTCGGTTCTGTGATTTTGAAAAAATTGACAAGTCACTTCAACTGGTGTCCTGTCCCCTGTCACAAGACCCCGAAGCAGCACCGCAGGAGCTGCAATTGGAACTGATCGATCTTCAGTCTGACTCCGTCTTAAAGGAGAAGTTCAAGTCTCTTAAACTGAATGACTTTTACGCTTCACTTAACGAGACCACGTTTCCAGGCCTCCGGAGTACTGCACAGAAGATGCTGGTGTTGTTTGGCTCGACCTACGTGTGTGAGCAGACGTTTAGCGTCATGAACATCAACAAAGCCCATCACAGATCCAAGTTAACTGACCAACACCTCAGATCTGTCCTGAGGATTGCCACAACAAAACTAACTCCAGACTTTGATGCACTGGCAAAAAAGGGAGACCAACAACACTGTTCCCACTGAAATTGGTGAGTTTTTCTGCTGTGTTATAAAAAAATGCATATGGAAAGTTTGGAAGTGCGTCTTTTAATTAAGAGCAATGCGCATTTACGCACAGCAGCGGTACAGTAGCTGAATTAACACGCCACACATCGCTCTTAATTTTAATTTTCAGCTGCAGGTAGGATATTTAATACAGCCTGTGTCCGTGTGCTTGTGAACGATATACGTGTACTATTTGCGTATGAAGGTGAGGGCGTCCGTGGCGAGTTTGTAGAGCGCGCAGTCAAGACAATCCATCCATGATTTTGCGGGGTTTAACACAAGTAGATATTATTGAGCTTGAATATTTCGTTGTGTAATAATATGTTTTGAATGTTGAAAAAGTGATTCAATTTTATCAATGAATGTTGATTTCTTTAACTTTGCACCTTCGATTGAAACTTATTAAAAACAGACGCAATCTTGATAAATCACAGTGTGTATGCTATTTTAATCTATTTACATTTCCTCCTCCCAGTATCGTGCAAAATAGTGTGTAAACGCCATATCTTGCATATTGCTTGAGACAAACTTATTAACTGATAAGGGCTATTTTGCTCATTTGAAAGATAGTTAATAAATTGGGTTATAGTGTTCTTACTGTGCTATAAGGTTTGCACACACTACATGTAATGCTTTAGTATATCCGACCCAAACACTCCATCCAAATGCTCCTGGCCCGGCCCCTCTGTCAAATTTTAGAACCCATTGTGGCCCGCGAGTCAAAAAGTTTGCCCACCCCTGGCCTAGCCACATCCAAATGAGCGGGTTTGAGGCGGTCAACAGAGAGTCGCTCCGGTTTGCCACCCATGTCCACCACAAAATGTTTATCCCCTGTCTCCAACACACGGAATGGACCTTCGTAGGGCGGGCGTAGCGGTCCCCTGTGGGCATTGTGGCGAATGAAAACATAATCAGCCGTCTGAAGCCCAGCGGGGATGTGCGACTGAGGGAGGCCGTGACGGGAAGTAGGGATAGGAGCGCCGCCATGACACAGTGCCCTTGACTCGCCAGGAAAAATTTATCAGCCTCTTCAGCCAGTCTCCGACAATCAGTGATTGTGGTGTTTGCTAATGCAGCTCTGACTTGGGAAGGCAGCTGACGCAGAAAAAGTTGCATGAAAAGAAAATCGGGTCTGTGCTCACCTAGGAGATCCAGCATACGGTCCATGAGCTCAGACGGTTTGCTGTCACCCAGTCCCTGAAGGGAGAAAAGCCTGCTGGCTCTCTCAGCATCTGACAGTTCAAAAGTTTTCAACAGGTGGGCTTTAAGTGTTGCATACTTTTCAGCTGCGGGAGGATTTTTAAGGAGGCTCACCACTCTGGATGCTGTTGAATTTCCAAGAGCTGATACAACGTAGTAGTAACGTGTAGTATCAACGGTGATTTCACGCAACGCGAACTGCGCTTCAGTCTGGGCAAACCATGCTGACGCAGATGATTCCCAGAATTCGGGGAGTTTGAGGGTAACAGCGTTCACCGTCATTTTCGTGTCGTGTCGTGTTGTGTCTCTGGATACGTCCAGCAAACAAACGTCAGGGTCACCAGTGTGGAGATCGTATTGAAACGCAGGAGACGTTCATTAAAGTTGAGCACACGAATGCGTGTCTCGTTTAATCACACAGTCAAAGTTATAACAAAACAAGATGGCGCTGTCCTGTAAACCAACAAGCATGGGGCTCCACGTCATCGTAAACACAGATTAATTAAAGGGACCACGATCCCTTTTTACAGTTGTACTTTCAAGCATAAACCAACGGTCATACTTACAGGCATGAAACAACAGTGTGTAGAACCACACTTAAGAAGGAGGTGAATTCTGTATATTACATTCACTACAATATAACATATTTTCTACATAAATGGTGGGTTGAAAGCAATACGGGAGGTGACAATAATTACACTGTAGAATACAGAAGTAACTGTTGATGCCGGGGCTTTATCTGAAAACTGACGGCATAATCACATTTACTGCCCGGGACACACATATTAATTTGGATATTTTTTAAACAAGATTGAATAAAAGGCTGGAGTGTTTCATTCTCTGCCGGGGTACAACAAGGGGGGGTTTATCTCTGATTACAGAAATTAGGAAAAACGGCCTACTGTAAAGCTGCGGGGTCTCATAACTTTAACAACAGAAAATGAGTTGTGAAAAAAAAATGACAAAGTTCCAAGTGAATTTTCATTAAAAAAAATTGTGATATAAATAGGTATTTAGAATACATTTTTTTGTTATTGGTCCAAAAAACAGGCACCCTAAAGGTATTCTAAATATCTAAAATCTTGAATTCTAGGATGTCAAAACCCTTAGGATCACAGATTGAAGCTTTTAATTCTATGGTCACAAATAAATCAGTAGATATCTACTAAAGAGAATAAGACTCTATGAACTAGATCTCTCCTTTGAGGGAAGTTTGTTTTTCATGTTTAGGAAACACAGAAAAATACTTAAAAACATGATAACTGTGTAAAAGTACAAAGTCAAAATACACCTGTACCTGATAAAGACATATGTTGTAATACTAAACCCACAAACAAAAAATAAATTATGAATATGATGACATTTGATCCAGTGTAAATGATTATCAAATCATTTGTCAACCTTTAAGAAATACATCTTTTACATGTTTTGGTCACAATTATTTAAACCACATTTTAGGAGTCCTTATCATTAATATGTGTTGTTTGATAACATTTCAACTCACTTTAGTTTGAATCTGCGTTTGGGGCCTTGATCATTATTATTTAGAGTCATTATGTGCCTATTAATTTTAACACTATCCGTGTATCCATCATTTCCTGGTCTTCTCTAAAGAAGAGGGACCAATGAGAACTCGGCTCCAGGCTATTCCCATCATCCCCTGAACCAGAAGCTAGCAGAATAATGGCGGACATAAGGATAGAAGCGGAAGAGGCGGAGAAGGGGATGAACCAAATACACAGAGCAGCAGAGATATTCATCTCCCTCACCCACGGCCATACGTGAGGGAGATGTTCGCTATTATCGGCGCACAAAACTATTCATGCTGAATACGATGTGAATTGTGTTGACCCAAAACTCAGGAACTTTTGTCCTGTCCCCACGCTGGTTTTCTTGGCTTGTGTTCTAAATGGTAGTTGTTCACCGTTGAAACATTCATTAGCTAACAATGACATTATTACAATTTCAAATGGAAGATCTTTGAGGTTCTATTAATATAAAGTGAGCTCCAGTTACCAGGTACTCTATAAAACAGTTGGTAGTTATCTGTACTTTTGACCTGAGTACATTTCCAAGCCAGTACTTCTTTATTTTTACTGGAGTAAAGGATGTGTGTACTTTTACCATCTCTGGCCCCGGTACTTCTGAAAATAGCACTACACCCCTGTAAAGAACCAACTTAGAAGCCATCAATGGCAACTACAAAAGATCAGCCATGTTTGTAAAAATACCTGGCAGGTGATTGGATGATCCATCTGTCAGACAAACTTGCAAAAGCAGGTCAGTAAAAACTCAAAAATCATGTTTTCCATTGAGAAACACCTTCAGTACCATTTATTACTGTACTTTCAATGAAAACATACTCTACATTTCTAATAGAACTATATGATATGTGTTACTGCTGCATCCACGCTAACTTCTTGCTAGGAGATGCTATTGTTGAGTCCTCTCGTCGCGTCAAACACCTAAACCATGGCTGTGAGTGCCAGCAGCTCCTCAAAGAATGCTGGCTGCTTCACAACACAAACACTTTACTTGAATCCTGAAGATTCAGGTGAAAACTGCTCAGCACATCACCAGGATAGAGCTGCCATCCATGGAGGACCTCTACACCCAGCGGTGTAGGAAGAAGGCCGGTAGGATATTAAAGGACCCCCATCACCCCAGCAAAAATCTGTTCCGTCTGCTGCCGTCTGGCAGACGGTACCGCAGCGTCCGGACCAAGACCACCAGACTCAGAGACAGTTTTATACCACAGGCTATAAGACTGCTGAACTCCTGAGCTCTGTGAATGTCTACTCACATCTGTTTATAGTACACACACACACATATATATTATACACATCTGCCATACATATCTGTTATACGTAATGCATCTGTCCATACCTCCTCATTCAACAGTGTAAAGTATTTAAATACTTTCAATGTATTCCACATATGTATATATTTCACCTCCACAAATCTTTATTGTTGTTATTGTAAATATTCTTCTCTCTTTTTGCACTATTTTATTTATCTTATTCGCACCATGTATGTTGAGTTGTTGGAGGAGCATGGGATATAAGATTTTCATTGCCAACATATACGTTGTATCCGCTGTGCATATGACCAATAAAACCTTCAAACCTTGAACTTGAAAGATTCAGATTTTATTGTGATCCGCTGATTTTGCAAAGAGTTGCCGTGCAAAGTAAACGCTCTGGCCGCTCCAGTTGGATTTACAAGTGTGGAAGTGGTGAGCAGAGTTCTTGCTACTTCTAGTGAAACGCTTTGATCGACAGCATGAAAGATAAGAAAATCCAGCTTGTCATTTATCTTATAGAGATTTCACTGTTTGACTGATATGATTTATAAATATTCTTAGCCATTCTCGGTCCAACATTTGTACAAAATGAGTGACTATTTCAATAAAAAAAATCCCAACAAAATAAAAACTGTTTATACGAACTTTATTTACTCTATCAACATCATATGAAACAGGAGTCTTCCAAACTGATTATTACATTTGAGCTGTTTTCAAAGGAGATATACATTAACTAAATTATAACACAGCGTACAACAATAATTAAATAAGGATAGATGCTACAGTGGTATGCAAAAGTTTGGGCACCCCTCTGAGATTTCATGACAATTTGCTTTTCCTTTATAATAGAAGATCACAGCAACAACATTTGTTTTCCTACAAAGATGTAGACGTTTTAGTGTTTTCCAGACCAAAATTCTTAGGGTAGCATTACATAGTTTTATTATAATAAAATAAAATGCAAAAAATGGGATGTGCAAAAGTTTGGGCACCCTTATAAATAGCATTCATTTCAACACCTGTACGGATTTATAGCTGACAGGTTGCTGCACAAAATTGCTTTGATTAGCTCATTAGACCTTCAATTACAAAGACAGGTGGAACCAATCATGAAAAAGGCTATTTAACATAGGTAATAGCTGGCTGTGCCTGGCCTAGGTTCTTTCTTAGGGAGTGGCAAGATGGGGACCTCAAAACAACTCTCCACTGACCTGAAAGCTAAGATAATCCAACATTATAAATTAGGAGAAGGGTACAAAAAAATATCTGACAGGTTTAAACTGTCTGTCTCCACAGTCAGAAACGTAGTTGTGAAATGGAAGGCCACAGGAACAGTCCGTGTGAAGGAAAGATGTGGTAGGCCGACAAAAATAGGGGAAAGGCACAGGCGAAGGATGGTGAAAATGGTCACAGAGAAGCCACAGACCACCTCCAGAGAACTACAACAACATCTGGCTGCTGATGGTGTAGTTGTTCACCGTTCCACAATCCAGCGTACTTTGCACCAGGAAGAGCTCATTGGAAGGGTGATGTGCAAAAAGCCTTTCCTGAGTGTTAATCACAAGAAGAGTCGCATGAGGTATGCAAAAGCACATCTGGACAAGCCAGAAGCATTTTGGAACAAAATACTGTGGTCAGATGAGACCAAGATTGAGTTATTTGGTCATAACATGAACAGGTATGCATGGCGAAAAAAACACACTGCATTCAATGAAAAGAACTTGTTGCCCACTGTAAAATTTGGTGGAGGATCTATCATGTTATGGGGCTGTGTGGCTAGCACAGGTACTGGAAAACTTGTTAAAGTTGAGGGCCACATGAATTCCTTACAGTACCAGGAGATTCTTGACAAGAATGTTCTAGAGTCAGTCACAAAGTTGAAGCTACGCCGGGGTTGGATTTTTCAGCAGGACAATGATCCTAAGCACCGATCAAAATCCACCAAGGAATTCATGCAGAAGCACAGGTACAATGTTCTGGAATGGCCATCCCAGTCCCCAGACCTTAACATCATTGAAAATGTATGGATTTATTTGAAGAAGGCTGTCCATGCACGGAGGCCAAGAAACCTGACTGAACTGGAGACGTTTTGTGTGGAAGAATGGGCCAAAATACCACCTGCCAGGCTTAAGGGACTTGTCTGTGGCTACAGGAGGCGTCTACAGGCCGTTATTGCAGCAAAAGGAGGCAATACTAAATATTAATGGAATTATTTCTTAGGGGTGCCCAAATTTATGCACATGCCTATTTTTGTTTGAATGCACATAAACATGTTTCTGTTTGACCAATAAAAGTTATTTCACTACTGAGATGTTTCTGTTACCATAAGGTATAACATATGTTAAAATGAAGTTGCTGCTTCAAAAGCTCAGCAAGTGACAAACTGATGCAGTGGTTTTCCTAAGGGGTGCCCAAACTTTTGCATACCACTGTATATAATGCATGTGTCTGTATGTAAATTCGACTTTTGTTAAACATAGTTCAACCTCATTCTTTTTGCAATAATTAGGACTTTATTAAATTTGTCAAAATAAGCTAATAACATTTAGCAATAAAAAATGGGAACACTGGTCAAATGACACTGACTGACAGAGTTCAGCAGATGTTTTTGACTGATAATTGACTAAATATGATAAAACCATCTACATAATACCTTTGAAATTCTGTATATTTCTGTATGAGTCCCTTCTATGTCAGAAATGATGCCATATAACTTTCACAGCAGGTCATTGTTTATTTAGCTGTTCCATTTGATTATGTGCATAAAAACCCGGGTTAATAAAGGTTTGAAATTATGCCTTAAAACGTGTTAATTAAGGTTTGAAAATATGTCTTAAAACGTGTTAATGAAGGTTTAAAAATATGCTTTAAAACGTGTTAATAAAGGTTTAAAAATATGCCTTAAAACGTGTTAATGAAGGTTTAAAAATATGCTTTAAAACATGTTAATAAAGGTTTAAAAATATGTCTTAAAACGTGTTAATAAAGGTTTAAAAATATGCTTTAAAACGTGTTAATAAAGGTTTAAAAATATGTCTTAAAACGTGTTAATGAAGGTTTAAAAATATGCTTTAAAACGTGTTAATAAAGGTTTAAAAATATGTCTTAAAACGTGTTCATAAAGGTGATTTAATTGAAAATAACTGTTAGATTTCTTAAAGTTAACGATAAAACATTAGAGACGAATGTGTCAAGGACAAAACCATGGAAATTAGGAACATTTGAGGAAGAATTTAAAGGATAACACCAGATAATTGGGAACATTAATGCTATGCACATGTATTACATTTATAAGCATCTTAAAGCAGATAAAATAAATAAATGATTAAATAATAATCTGCTCATCTCCATATGCATTTTATTTCTTTATGGTCATGACGAATGTCACACATTTCTAGAGTCTCCTGTTCACTGTGTGCAACTTATAATTGCCAATAAAATATATGTATAATGAAATGAACACAAATGTCTCTTGAGAAATGTACAGAAATTAGGAACATTTAAAGAACGTTAATGAAAACACAAGATTGTTAAGCACACTGCAGTAAGCATTAACAGTGTACACATTCATTAAAGACAAACATCTTATAGCTGATTCAATAAATTCAAATAAATAATAATCTGCTCATCTCCATATATTTAACATCTTCATTCTAAAGGTTATCACAGAAAGGTTCATAATATATAGCTGGATTTGAATCTGATTTTTTCATTCATCCAACTCACATTTGAAACACGTTGGTGTGCAGTGGAATGGACTATTTTATAGGGGGGGGGGGCTCCAATTTCCCCATTTTGATTTAATTGAAAATAACTGTTAGATTTATTAAAGTTAACGATAAAACATTAGAGACGAATGTGTCAAGGACAAAACCATGGAAATGAGGAACATTTGAGGAAGAATTTAAAGGATAACACCAGATAATTGGGAACATTAATGCTATGCACATGTATTACATTTATAAGCATCTTGTGAATATGCCTTAAAACGTGTTAATAAAGGTTTAGAAATATGCCTTAAAACGTGTTAATAAAGGTTTAAAATATGTCTTAAAACGTGTTAATAAAGGTTTAAAAATATGCCTTAAAACGTGTTAATAAAGGTTTAAAAATATGTCTTAAAACGTGTTAATAAAGGTTTAAAAATATGCCTTAATACGTGTTAATAAGGTTTAAAAATATGCCTTAAAACGTGTTAATAAAGGTTTAAAAATATGCCTTAAAACATGTTAATAAAGGTTTACAACTTTGCCTTAAAACGTGTCAGTAAAGGTTTAAGAATTTGCCTTAAAAACATGTTTATAATGGTTTAAAAGATGTCTTAAAAACTGTTAATAAAGGTTTAAACATATGTCTTAAAACATGTTAATAAAGGTTTAAAAACTTGCATTAAAACGTGTTAATAAAGGTTTAAAAATTGCCTTAAAACATGTTAATAATAGTTTAAAAGTATGCCTTAAAACGTGTTAATAAAGGTTTAAAAATATGTCTTAAAACGTGTTAATAAAGGTTTAAAAATATGCCTTAAAACATGTTAATAAAGGTTTAAAAATATGCCTTAAAACATGTTAATAAAGGTTTAAAAATTTGCCTTAAAACGTGTCAATAAAGGTTTAAAAATTTGCCTTAAAACATGTTAATAAAGGTTTAAAATATGTCTTAAAACATGTTAATAAAGGTTTAAAAATATGCCTTAAAACATGTTAATAAAGGTTTAAAAATATGCCTTAAAACGTGTTAATAAAGGTTTAAAAATTTGCCTTAAAACGTGTTAATAAAGGTTTAAAAATATGCCTTAAAACGTGTTAATAAAGGTTTAAAAATATGCCTTAAAACGTGTAATAAAGGTTTAAAAATATGCCTTAAAACGTGTAATAAAGGTTTAAAAATATGCCTTAAAACGTGTTAATAAAGGTTTGAAAAATATGCCTTAAAACAGTTAATAAAGGTTTAAAAATATGCCTTAAAACGTGTTAATAAAGGCTTAAAAATAAGCCGTAAAACATGTTAATAATGGTTTAAAATATGTCTTAAAACGTGTTAATAAAGTATAAAATTAGTCTTAAAACATGTTAATAAAGGTTTAAAAATATGCCTTAAAACGTGTTAATAAAGTTTAAAAATATGCCTTAAAACGTGTTAATAAAGGATTAAAATTTGCCTTAAACGTGTTAATAAAGGTTTAAAAATATGCCTTAAAACATGTTAATAAGGTTTAAAAATATGCCTTAAAACATGTTAATAAAGGTTTAAAAATATGCCGTAAAACATGTTAATAATGGTTTAAAATATGTCTTAAAAACGTGTTAATAAAGGTTTAAAAATATGTCTTAAAACGTGTTAATAAAGGTTTAAAAATTTGCCTTAAAACGTGTTAATAAAAGTTTAAAAATATGCCTTAAAACATGTTAATAAAGGTTTAAAAATATGCCTTAAAACGTGTTAATAAAGGTTTAAAAATTTGCCTTAAAACGTGTTAATAAAGGTTTAAAAATATGCCTTAAAACGTGTTAATAAAGGTTTAAAAATATGCCTTAAAACGTGTTAATAAAGGTTAAAATATGCCTTAAAACGTGTTAATAAAGGTTTAAAATATGTCTTAAAACATGTTATTAAAGGTTTAAAAATATGCCTTAAAACATGTTAATAAAGGTTTTAAAAATAGCCTTAAAAACGTGTCAGTAAAGGTTTGAAAATTTGCCTTAAAAACATGTTAATAATGGTTAAAATATGCTTAAAAACTGTTATAAAGGTTTAGGAAAATATGCCTTAAAACAGTGTTAATAAGGTTTGAAAACTATGCCTTAAAACGTGTTAATAAAGTTTAAAAAACTGTCTTAAAAGCTTGTTTAATAAGGTATTAAAATATGGTCCATACAAAACATGTTAATAAAGGTTTAAAAATTTGCTTAAAACGTGTTAATAAATTTTTAAAAATATGGCCTTAAAAACGTGTCTAATATGGTTTTAAAAATATGCCTTAAAAACGTGTTAATAAAAAGTTAAAAACGCCTTAACAGTGTTAATAAAGGTTTAAAAATTGCCTTAAAACATGTTAATAAAGTTAAAAGTATGCCTTAAAACATGTACTAAAGGTTTAAAAAATTATGTGTTAAACGTGTTACTAAAGTTTTAAAAATATGCCTTAAAACGTGTCAATAAAGGTTAAAAATATGCCTTAAAACGTGTTAATAAAGGTTTAAAAACGTGCCTTAAAACGTGTTAAAAGGTTAAAACATAAGTCTTAAAACATGTCAATAAAGGTTTAAAAATATGCCTTAAAACATGACTAATAAGGTTTGAAAAATGCCATAAACGTGTCAATAAAAGGTTTTGAAAAAATGCCTTAAAACATGTATAATAAAGGCTTTAAACAATAAGCCTGTAAAACATTTTAGTACTGGTTTAAACATATGTCTTAAAACGTGTTAATAAAGGTATAAAAATTATGTCTTAAACGTGTTAATAAAGGTATAAAAATTATGTCTTAAAACTGTTAATAAAGGTTAAAAATATGCCTTAAAACGTGTAAATCAAGTTTTAAAATATGCCTTAAAACATGATTATAAAGGTTTAAAAATATGCCTTAAACCAGTGTAATAAAGTTTTAAAAATATGCCTTAAAACGTGTTAATAAAGGTTTAAAAATATGTCCTTAAAACGTTGTTAATAAAGGTTTAAAATTTGCCTTAAAACGTGTTAATAAAGTTTAAAAATATGCCTTAAAACATGTTAATAAAGGTTTAAAAATATGCCTTAAAACATGTTAATAAAGGTTTAAAAATATGCCTTAAAACGTGTTAATAAAGGTTTAAAAATATGCTTAAAAAGTGTCAATAAAGGTTTAAAAATGTGCCCTTAAAACAGTGTTAATAAGGTTTTAAAAATATGCCTTAAAACGTGTTAATACAAGGTTAAAAATATGCCTTAAAACATGTTAACCAAGGTTTAAAACTATGCCTTAAAACGACAAGTTATAAAGGTTTAAAAAATGCCTTAAAACATGTTAATCAAAGGCTTTAAATACTATGCCTAAAAACATGTTAATAAGGTTTAAAAATATGTCATTAAACCATGTTACTAAAGGTTTAAAAATATGCCCTAAAACGTGGTTAATAAAGGTTAAAATAATCAGTGGCAGCGGTTGCCAAGCAACGGTTGTAACGCTCCGGTCGTTGTGTGGGTGGCGGGGCTTAGCGATCATTCGGTGCTTAGATCTCTGACGTCACGATCTTGGCTTTGAAGATCAGACTGGGCATAGGCATATTCAGAATGACAGAGGCATATTTTCGTGCAAAGGGAGCAGTTTCTCCCTGTCAGTCAGTCTTTTGGTTCTTACCTACTGATCAGTTTGTTCAAACTCACGCACAGAAGTCCACACAGCATTGAAAATAACCCACATTAGTCTTTGAATATCAGGACATTTAAATATAATCCACATTATTTTAGTAATTGTTAGATATTTAAAAATAATCCACATTGTTTTTTTAAATATCTAGATATTTAAAAATCATCAATAATAACAGTATTGTTTAAATAGCTGGTTAGTGCATTAATACCGTTATAATGACCATGAGCAGCCAAGAAATGCCAGATCTCAGATTGACTCTGTTCCCTGTTGTCGAATCCTTTATTAAAGGGATTACAGGAGATCAGTGGCTTCTGTTAAGATCAGGCAAACCTGATGACGCCACCTTAATCGTAGTGGCCGATCTTGCACTGGAGATTGTCATGTCCCTAACTAAGGCCATTTTGAATGCTTTTAAGGGCATAAAGAGGTCCGTCTCTGAGGAGAGCATCAGGTCCAGTCTGGGGGACGCGCTCTCCCAGAGTTTTGCCCAAGCTCTGGACGTTCAGAGCCAGGTCCAGGAAGACAGCTTTGAGCTTTTAACAGCTGTCATTAGCAAAGAGGTGGCAGAGAGCGTGAACTCTGCCCTCTCTACCCCAATGCACAGTGCTGAGGGCGTTGTTCCCCCCCGCAGGCTCAATGTTATGGTGGAGCACACCTGCACAATGCTGAAGGCATTTTCAGGAAAAATTAGAATTGGGAGATGCCGCCGTAGAACACGTGTGAGAAGATTGGATCTCGTCCCGCTGGAGGAACCATTGCTCAATAATAAGGAGTCCAGAGCCGAGTCCCCGCTCTCAGTGATTTCCTTAATACTAGGAAGCGAGGGGCAGAGTTCCTCAGGGGACTCAGTCATTGAGATCCGGAAACAAAAATCAGTTGAAGAAATCATTAACCAGGAGGTGAGAAAGATCATGGATCCTGTCCTGGAAGAATTGCCTGACCTGGCCTATGCTCTGCTGCAAGAGGAGCGCTCTCTGGAGATTGCGAACACCGCGGAGGGCATCACAATCCTTCTGAACGAGAATGAGGAGAATTTGGAGGAGACGGATGTTCACAAGTCCACCGGTCAACAGAGCCAGAAGAGCAAATGCAAGCAGGGTATAAATCTGAAGGTCAAGAACTGCTTGGCAAAGCGTTTTGCCAAAGCTTGGATTCATCGCATGGTGGTACAGCTAAAAAAGAAATTCCACTCAGAACCCAAAGCGGAAACTAAGAAGTCCATGTTGTCACTGATGAACAGCGTAGGCGTTCTTCTCGCGACTGAGGGAGGTGAACAGGGGGGAAAGGAAATGAGTGTCTCTAAAAGGTTCAAGGACAGCTCCAGTGTCAAGCATGTAGTGTTTACTCAGGCACTAATCGACATGTTGTACAGACATGTTGCTAGTGGTATGTCACAGAGTGATTTCCCGCAGCCTGCTAGGCACTCTTCTGTCAGGACATTGGCCATTCCTCAGGCGCACGCCGACATGTACGCGGAAATCCGCAATCGGTCGTGGCGTTTTGTGTCAATGATGAGCTGGTTTGTGAACACTCAGGTCGGCACTCAGAGTCAAAGGGTCCAACAGGCCATCATGGGGCCTGATGCTCCGTTTCAGTCAGAGGCCTTGGTTAAGAGGGAAGAGGCTATTGAGCGAGCCTCGGTTTGTGAGGAGACGACTGCCAATCGTTTGGAGGACGACGTAAACAGGCATTTGAATAGAGTCTTTGTTCAGATTTTTGTGGAGAAGCTTGTCACACGAGCCTTCAAGAAATCTAAAGTGACCCACACTCTTGTGGACCACGGGGGCATCATTCAGAGTCTCTTTGATAGCATTTGGGCTGAAGTAGAGGGCGTGGACTTTTATATCACCCCAATAACCTTCGCTGACCTTGACAAGACTGTTTACCAGCTCTTGTGCGAGAATGAGGGCTCTCCAGATATGGTCCTGGCCCTTTTGGCTTTAAAGGACCCAATACTTGGAGGTTTTATTGCCGGGACCGTAAAAATTCACCTGCAAGAACCTCCTCGAAAACGTAGCCCCATCTGCAGATTCTTTAGGTCTGTTGGAAAAGTCATCTCCAACCTCTGCAGAAGCGTTCAGTAAGTGAACTGTGTCGCAGGGTTTTCTCCAGGTTTTCCCACATTTTAGCATTTAACTGCAAACAAATGAAAAAACTGTAGCGTGCGTTATCTAGGGGTATATTAAGGGTAGATTTCCACAGGTCTTTAAAAAGTAAGATTTAACATCCATTTGGAAGGAAAAAATGTCCAGGTCTTTCTGCCTTCAAAATAAAGGGGGGTGGGGGGGGGGGGTGATTTAATTGAAAATAACTGTTAGATTTCTTAAAGTTAACGATAAAACATTAGAGACGAATGTGTCAAGGACAAAACCATGGAAATTAGGAACATTTGAGGAAGAATTTAAAGGATAACACCAGATAATTGGGAACATTAATGCTATGCACATGTATTACATTTATAAGCATCTTAAAGCAGATAAAATAAATAAATGATTAAATAATAATCTGCTCATCTCCATATGCATTTTATTTCTTTATGGTCATGACGAATGTCACACATTTCTAGAGTCTCCTGTTCACTGTGTGCAACTTATAATTGCCAATAAAATATATGTATAATGAAATGAACACAAATGTCTCTTGAGAAATGTACAGAAATTAGGAACATTTAAAGAACGTTAATGAAAACACAAGATTGTTAAGCACACTGCAGTAAGCATTAACAGTGTACACATTCATTAAAGACAAACATCTTATAGCTGATTCAATAAATTCAAATAAATAATAATCTGCTCATCTCCATATATTTAACATCTTCATTCTAAAGGTTATCACAGAAAGGTTCATAATATATAGCTGGATTTGAATCTGATTTTTTCATTCATCCAACTCACATTTGAAACACGTTGGTGTGCAGTGGAATGGACTATTTTATTCTTAGCAGACGCAATACGATCATTTCTAAGTCAATAAAATCATTAGAAACGTATATTGTGAGTAAAGTATTCGGCCTATTTAGCTTTCCTGTTGTCTTCAGGTCAACTTGATAAAAAAGGGTTATTATACACACACACACACACACACACACACACACACACACACACACACACACACACACACACACACACACACACACACACACACATACTCAGCTCCAGGCTATTCCCATCATCCTCTGAACCAGAAGCTAGCAGAATAATGGCGGACGTAAGGATAGAAGCGGAAGAGGTGGAGAAGGGGATGAACAAAATACACAGAGCAGCAGAGATATTCATCTCCCTCACCCACGGCCATACGTGAGGGAGATGTTCGCTATTATCGGCGCACAAAACCATTCATGCTGAATACGATGTGAATTGCGTCGACCCAAAACTCAAGAACTTTTGTCCTGTCCCCACGCTGGTTTTCTTGGCTTGTGTTCTAAATGGTGGTTGTTCACCGTTGAAACATTCATTAGCTAACAATGACATTATTACAATTTCAAATGGAAGATCTTTGAGGTTCTATTAATATAAAGTGAGCTCCAGTTACCAGGTACTCTATAAAACAGTTGGTAGTTATCTGTACTTTTGACCTGAGTACATTTCCAAGCCAGTACTTCATTACTTTTACTTGTGTGGTGTATTAAATCTGGAGATATAGCAGGGCAGATACTCTCTGAGGTCAGAGGAAGGTTGGGTGGAAGAAGAGTGAAAAACAACATCTGGAATACGTTAAAGATGCCCTAGGTCACCGAGTGGGGCATACAAAGTTATGGCCTAGGTGGTATAGTAAATCAGTTCATATGCAGTTGTTTACTCGCTGAGGTCATAGAGAGTGCAGAGAGTGATGTGGTACGACAGGAGGTTGTAGAACAAATCTCTGGACAACGTCAGAAGACCTCTAGGGATGAGTAAGACAAAGACTTAAGTGGGTACACATCCTCATAGAACATCCAGTTTGACACACACACACACACCCACATTTCTCCTATAAAGTGTATGCACAAAGACTGTTCGGGGGACTTCCACAATTGGCTCTGGGAACCCCGCATCGCCCGTGTTGGTGTCTGATACTATGCTGTTCTAATAAACCTTATTATATACAAGCTGGTGTCTCCGGAGACTTCTTCATCATCTTCACAAACATCGCTACAAGATATACTTCAGAATTAGCGTCACGAACTTGGCCGTCTTGCGATCTTCAGGCGACTCTACAACACCTCTCCTGCCAAGGCATCACAGTCCGGTGAGCATTTGTGGGGTTGGATGTGCTGGGTTGCTCTGGTTCGCACCGGGCGAACTGATGTGTGGGGATATGCCATGTTTGTGTTGATGTTGGAGTGAGACTACGTTCTAAATTGGGGATTTATTGCGTAGTGCACGACGCAATAGGGGGGAGTGTATTGAAGTAAAAGAAATAGGGAAACAGGAATAGGAAGGAATATAGGTATAAATAAAGGATGTGAAGTTAAAAGCAAAAGGGTAGAATAAGCCTAATTAGTAACGAGAAAGGGAGCTACACAACGGTGCAAGATTAACGAAGACGGGCCCCCAGCTTCTTAATGGTAAGACATTTGTAAAGTAGACACTGCGTGAAAATTGACTTTGAAAGATAGTCAGATTTGGAAGCTAAGGTAAATAACCCTGGGCCCAGGGCAGTTGGTCAACGGTAAAAATATAGAAAGGAATAAGGATAAAGGAAAATAAAGGAAAAGGAAAAATAGCCGCGGATTTGGATAAAGCCCTCAGAAGAGGCGATGTTAGATGGGCCTAAAAATCCTGAAAAGTTACTAGGTTGATTTTTTGGGTCTGTTCTGGGAACTGGGTGTAGAATAAGAAATTCATTGGTTTCTATTTGGCATTTGTTGACGAACAAATGTTGGGATTAGTCATTTGAGTATTTTATACCTATTAAGGTAGCAGAAATTTAGAAATAAAGGGATAATAGGAGCGGCAAGGAAAAGCATGCTATAGGGAAATGTATGAATGAGCACTCTGGGTGAAAGTTAGGATTGAATGCATACTGTGTGTTTGGAAGAATGCTGAATTTATGGGGTGCTGGACGGAGCTGGGCTCTTCTGCATCTGTGTGTGTGAAGGGCTAAAAATAGCCCAACGTTTGAGGGAGAGATACGGAGGAGAGAAGAGATTCAGTAAAATCCAGGAAAAAGGATTCTGTGTACTGTTAAAACATATGAGCCTCTTTGAAGAAGATGTTTTGACTTCGTACTAGTAAAATATATGAGCCTCCAAGAAGAGGACATTTGGAAACAGTAAAAAATATATGTAAATATATATATGAACTTTTTCTCAGAGGACTTCTATTTGGCTAAAACTGATGAGCTTTCTGGGGAACATTTTCGAATCTGATACAAATGATGAGTCTCTGTTAAGGGAACATTTTTAAATTGGTTAAAGTGTATGAGCCCCCAGAAAAGACGTTTATGATTTTGAAGAAAAGTGGAGAGAGCGTTGGAGACATTTATGTGCCTATGCAGGACTATAACGTAACTTTTTGAAGAAATATACAGACGCTGGTTATCTATTGAGTTTGTCTTTGCCAAACGGAGACCTGCAACTTCAATTTCTTTTTCTATTTTATTCTGTTGGAGTTTGGTTGAGAAAGGGGGGTCTCCTCCTTCCTCCCCATCATCTGTATGTGGGGGAGCTGAAACGCAGAGAAGGGGCTGCAGAGGACGTGAAAACCTGGCCAGGATCCGATAGGGACTGAGGATTGCTGACTACAGAGGGTGCAGCATCAATCCAGTTTGAATCCAGGCCAGTGCAGTTCTTGTCCACAGCTCTTCTATACCTGCTTTTTGACTATATTCAAGTGTGTTCATTTATAGTTAACATCACTGATATGCCTTTGGGGTACTTTCATATATTTTATTATATGAGTATTTAAACACTTCTAAACCGAATTGGGGTTAATAAACTGCAGGATTTGCATTCACGAGTATACCTGCTGTAGTTGGTTTGGAATAAGGCTTGGCAACAGACTGAGTACACGCATTTGAAATAGTTATCAGAGTGTTAGGTTTTGGAGCTTGACTCTGTTGGGAGCGCATGGGCGTGGATTATTGGTTGTCGGTTCAGACTGTAGTACCTGTGGCTTTGTTGTGGTGGCTTTGTTTTTATGGAAATAAGCTGTTCAGTCCCTTACAGTGGGGCTTCCTTTATATCTTTTTCCATTGAAATACTAGATTACAATCGAGTAATGAATTGAGTGCGCAACACCTAACATTGATTGATTTGATTTGATTTGATTGATTTGATTAGTTGGTCGATTGATTTTGTCGATTGATTGATTGATTTGGTTGATTGATTTGATTGGATTGATTGATTGGTTACTTGATTGGTTTTGTCGATTGATTTGATGGATTGATTGATTTGGTTGATCGATTTGATTAATTGGTTTGATTGATGGATTGATTGATTGGATTGATTGATTGGTTACTTGATTGGTTTTGTCGATTGATTTGATGGATTGATTGATTTGGTTGATCGATTTGATTGATTGATTTGATTGATTGATTGATTAATTGATTTGATTGATTGATTAATTGGTTTGATTGATTGATTGATTAATTAATTAATTAATTCACGGCTTGATTTGGCAGATCGATCAATTGATTGATTAATTGATTGATTGATTGGTTTAATTGAGTGGATGATTTATGGAAAAATTGATAATAAAATAAATAAAAGAGAGGGAGAAGTGATTACAATAGCTTTAAGCAGTTTAGAAGTTTCAGCAATAGGGTTAACTTAGGATTTGGGAACGTAAAACACTTGTCAAAATGAAGAAAAAGAACATTAAAACTACCAATCCAAATGTAATTACTCCTGGGGATGTAGTACAGAAAAATAATCCTTTAATTAAAGGTATTGAAAAGATGTCTGAGAAATGGCACAAACGTTGGCCTGATATTGAGCAACCATGGCCAGTAGAAGGGACGCTTAACCTCGATGAAATCAAAACAATGCAGGTGCTCGTTTCTACCTACAAAACTGACCAAAGGAAGGGCAAGAAAGGGAGGCAACGTAAAGAAAAGAGACAGATAGAGCTCGGCATTCTTCAGTTGTTTGAAAATGAGGGACCGAAACGGTTAAAAGTAACAAAAGGTAAGAATGATAGAAGCGCGGATGTAATTCGGAAAAATGCAAAAGAAATACAAAAACTGGCGGCGGAAATTAATACACCTTTTTCGCATACGGAACCAATGAAGAGCCCTCCACCTTATAAGAAGGAGGTGACCATTGAGGAAATCTATCCCCAGCTCCCAGTGATCAGCCAAAGGGGTGGTTACCGCATCCGAGATGAAGATGACCAAGTAATAGAAACGGGACGAGCGAAAACAACTATAAGAATGTATCCAAGTGCCAAAAGTAAGAAGAAAACGACCTGGTTGGAAACAGGGGGGAAATTGAGGATCAGGAGAAGAAATTCCGTGGATGATGACCAGAGTGATCAAGAAGCGGCTAGGGGCGGATATGACCCTGCAGTCAGGCGGATGCTGGCTAAAGCGGAAAAGAGAGGAGATGGCACAGAGACGGAAGAGGACTCGAGAGATGATGAGTCTAGTGAATGTGAGATTGGAGACGAAGATGAATATTCAGGGGGCGAGGGTCCCTCGACGTCAGTAGGATTTGATCCTACAATCTCCAGTACTACAAGGAAGGAAGACAGAAAGAAGGTTATAAAACAGATGGAAGAAATGATCGACGAAAGTATAGCGGCTTTGGAGTTAGCCACTACATCAGAACGTAAAAGAAGGTTGATATGCCGCATAGAAGAATTGCGGACGGAGAAGGAAGAGCTGCAAGGAAAACAATCCCGAGGAACAAATGCAAGATATTCACTTCGCCCAAGAAAAGGAACACTTAAGAACATGCTTCCTGTAATAGTTCGTGGACAGAATTTGGAGTACAAGCCTTGGCAGAATACCGATATGTCAGATATAATGGAGAAGTTGCCTTCTCAAGATGGAGCACATCCATGGACTTCAAAGATGGATGAGCTCATGGTGGGAACACAATTCGCCATGGGAGATATCAAGAGATTGTTAGCTAACCTTCATGGGGTTCCAGCTATGGAAGAGATTCTACAGAGAGATGGACTCAACCGATATGTGGGAACTGCTGTAAACAATCCAGAGCTGTTTTCAGCAAATAGAGCTCGTGTGTGGAGAGCACTGAGGGATACATTTCCAACAAATGTACACCCTGACAATGTTCTTATTGAACAACTGGGGCAAGAAGAAAATCCAAGGGCCTATGTGTCAAGAGCCATTCACAAGTGGAGAAACATTACTGGAAATGACCCGGATTTAGGTCGAATGGAGCAGTCAATTTTACGAGCCAAAATACTGAAGGGGCTTCCTCAGCCAGTGAGGAGTAAACTAGCCGAAGTGGTTGGTCTTGGAAGCATGACGAAGAGTGTTTATATGGACCATATAGCTCATCAGGTGGAGCTACACAGGTAGAAGGAAAGCGATCAGAAAGAACAGGATCAAGAGATCCTCCGAAAACTCAACCAAGTGCAGTTGATGGATACCAAGAAGAAGGAGAAGATGCAGGCTCTGGTGATACCGAGTCAGTCTCTATTGAATCAACAGCTACCACAACCACAGCAAAACCAAGTTCAGTTTCCACTAGCCCAGCCAACATTAGTGGTCCCAGCCGGTCCCTTCACACAACCAACTTCCGGTCAGATGCAGACCTGGAGAGGAAGAGGTAGAGGAAATTTAGGAGGAAGATTCGAGCCATATTTCCAACCATCTTCAGAAGCATGCTATAATTGCGGACAGGGTGGCCATTTTGCCCGTGAGTGTAACTTCAGAGGAAACTCAAGAGGAGACTTTTGGAGTTGGAGAACAGATGAGGGAGGAGAAGGATGTTGATTCATCTGTGACAGCTCAGGAGGTTAATCTAGATCTGGAAGAGGAGTTTGTTGATTTTGATAGGAGGGAATACATGATAGGAATCAATCTAATAGTCTCTCCGAAGGTAGAAAGAAAAGGGAGTTGGCACAATTTCATAATTTGGAATCCTACCATTGGAGGATCAGTATAGGAGAAAAATGGGGAATAGGTCTATTTCCATGGTATGGGGTGACATTTTTGGCGGATCAAATTGATAATATCACTTATACCTTGCAGGGGTTTGCGAATCAAACCATAAGGGGATTTGACTTCTTATCCAATACTCAAAAGAGCCATAGGCTGACATTGTTAAAGCATGACATGGCACTGGAATATATTTTGGCCAAACAAGGTGGCCTATGTGTGGCGTTGAATTTAACCGGAGACGCTTGTTACACGTTAATTCCAGATAGTTCGGACAATATAACTAGTGTGATAGACGCATTGAAGCATATAAGGGATGCGTTTGGCCTGTCACAAGGAGCAGGATGGTCTGCAAATGCTTGGTTGCAGAACAAATTCGGACTGCTAGGAGCAGTATTGGTTCAAGTCATGGTGGCAGTGCTTATATGAGATGGGTTGGTGTTGTGATGCCTGGTGATCCATCTCAGATGCCATTATTACAGGTGGCTAGTAAAGATGGCGACGAGGCAGAAGTGTGGAGAGAAGGGAAGGTACTGGAGAAATATCCATAATGAACGTCCGATTTTGATATACTCATGACATTTATATCTATTAGAGTGTTGTCATGAGGTAGTTATACTGGGGGATTCTAGGTTTAGGGGGGAATATGGAAATCATAACCTCTAATAATATGATATCGTGAATCTGACATTATAATCAGTGTTTGATGTTTTACTTTGCATCTGTTGTTTTCTGCAAAGATACTGGTTTTTGTTTTTCTTTCCTTCCATAAGGACAAGGGGGGAATTTACACTGGAGGGATCCAGACACTCAAACTGGACAATTAAAATGGACTGAAGGATTCTGAACAAGGACGTTGTGACAAAGTGTTCGGATTCGACATATGAGCGACCCTACACTGAGAGTCGTCAACGCTGCTGCAGAGGAGCTGCAGTGTGAACCACTACTGTGTCTTTTTCTTACATATATTTGTATGAGTTATGCTTAAACGTCCATAATATTGTCTCTGTATCAATGTGTGGGGAATGATGTTATCTGATATTGAGTAAATATATTGGGACCTCAGATGTTTTCTTTTTCTTTAACGCCTAGGGAAATTGGGTCTAGGCAGGGAAAGGTCCATTGGAAGGTGCGATGGGTCGACCAGCCAGAATTTGGACATCGTTTCGATTTTGGTTTTTGAGGTTTCCATATGTATTTGCTTAAGTTATATTCTACACATATTGTTATAAAGAATTAGAGTTCCTCCGTTTGATAGGTCTGGAGTACTTTGTGTGGTCGCCTAGGGCAGAGGGGCCGTGAGAGAATTTTCCTGTCTAGATTGTTTGAGGGTAACTTGGGAAGATGGCTGTCGGACAGGTTTGTCGCTCTCACACTCCATAAAATTATATTAGTGTTAAAGTTATGCTGTAAAAAGCATGTAGTGGAGGAATTGTTACCTATATCAAAATTGTAGTCATGTATGGTTTAGTATTTTAGTTTCGAGACTCCGTGTAGTCTCGAAGGGGGGAATATGTGGTGTATTAAATCTGGAGATATATCAGGGCAGATACTCCCTGAGGCCAGAGGAAGGTTGGGTGGAAGAAGAGTGAAAAACAACATCTGGAATACGTTAAAGATGCCCTAGGTCACTGAGTGGGGCATACAAAGTTATGGCCTAGGTGGTAGGCCTATAGTAAATCAGTTCATATACAGTTGTTTACTCCCTGAGGTCGTAGAGAGTGCAGACAGTGATGTGGTACGACAGGAGGTTGTAGAACAAATCTCTGGACAACGTCAGAAGACCTCTAGGGTTGAGTAAGACAAAGACTAACGTATATCTCACCTTATGTGGGTACACATTGTTAGAAATAATCAATATATTAGAGCGGAACTTTAAAAGATAATTCACTGTTTCTGGACGGATCATATTTGTCCATTTCCGGTAGTATTACAGGATGTTGTTTTTAGCCTCAGATAGCATAAAGCTAATATTGTATTGTATATATGAGTAGAGGGAAAAGGACCAGTGGAGTTACATACTAAACACACCGCCTCTACCTCTCACTCATTGATGCTGCAATTGAAGAGTTTATCGCCGGCCACTAGAAGGCAGTGTCACTGCTGTCGCTGCCCGGTTATGCCGCACTCTGACCCGGTAGTGCCGAGCGGCCATTTTAGTTTCAACATTGTTCATTCACTCCGCCTCGAGTTGAGACGTTCGTTCATTCATTCATGTAAGACTGTTTTCACTATTATATTATACTATATTATACTACTATACTCTGTTTTGTGGTGTATATTTGTGTTGAGTAACTTGCATGGATGTAATACTTTGTCAGCTTATCTTGCTGCATTACTCTGTTTCAGGGTGTCGTCATCTGTGTCAATAAATTACCGAAACTGACATTGAGGAGTGTGTTTCTTCATGACGACACCATGGTCGTTGTTGGATGCCCTGTCCCCGGCTGCGAGTTCAAATCCGATGACTTGTCTGAAGCACTCGTCATTGCTATAGGCCTATTGACGATTCATGGATGTAGCCACCAGCACGCAGCGCCTGTCATGGCCGTGCCAGCCCAGGCCCCAGCCCCTCATGGCCCGAGACTCGATCGGCCCAAAGTTGATGTGGGCGTGTCAATAGAGGAATGGAACGTGTTCATCCGCCATTGGAACGTATTCCGCGCCGGCTCAGGCATAGGGGACGCACAGGCCCCCTTCCAGCTGTTTCAGTGCGCTGGGCCTGTACTTGGAGACAGCCTGTTGAAAGCTGTCCCCGACGCCCCTTCTGGACCCTTGCCAGACCTGATCACCGTCATGCGTTCCCTAGCTGTCATCCCAGTTGCTACATGCGTCCTGCGCACCGAACTACTTCAGTTACGCCAGGAGCGCGACGAGGCATTCTGCGCATTCGCTGCCAGAGTGCGGGGTAAAGCAGAGACATGCGCATATAATGCGGTATGCGAGTGTGGTAAGGACGTGGACTATACCGACCACATTATCCGCGATGTGCTGCTCAATGGCATCTATGACTCGGACATACGCCGCGAGACGCTGGGGACAACTGACGTCCTGGTCAAGCCAGTTAACGACGTGATTGCACTCGTCGAGAACAAAGAGATGGCCCGTAACGCTCTCCCGTCGTCCTCCCTATCAGCCATGTCGTCATTCCGGCGCCTGAAGACGACTCCACAGGCGAGCCCCGCCCCGAGCCCTGCGGATGGGGCTAAACGTGCCTCGTGCCCGGGATGTAAGAGCGTCTTTAACGTCTTCACGGAGGGGCCTCGCGGGTGGAATCCTAAGCCTCACCAGGTGTGCATCGGCTGCTACAGGGCCCGCCGACGACAGAGGCGTCAACAGCCGTCATCCGACAGTCAACAGGCCGCCATGGGGTCGGAGCTGGTGTCCCAGGTCTCGTCAGTGCAAGCTGGAGCCTGCCCTGGCCGACGTCGCGGGAGCCTTCGGCGACGCCGCGCCCTTACGTCGCACGGCTGTGTCGACAGGCCTGCACCTATCAGACTCGAGCACCACATCTTCTCCAAGGGCGAATGGAGGCGAGCCAGGCTGAGAGACCACCCCCGGGCAGTCATCACCATCTCGATGGACATACCAGTCGGGCTGAGGGATGGCACCAGCAGCCGGGGCTCGGCCGACGGAGCTCGAATATCCGCCGTCGCGGACACTGGCGCGCAGTCGGACCTTTGGTCTCTGGAGGAGTTCCTGGCCTGTGGTTTCGCGCGGGACGACCTGCGACCCGTCAGCCTCAGCCTGTCGGCCGCCAACCGCTCCCCTATAGCCATCGAGGGAGCGTTCTTCGCTAGGCTCTCGACGACCTGCAGCGGGGGCATACTACATCCTGCCGTTCCATGGTATACGTGAGCAGCTCAGTCCGGGCCATGTACCTCTCCTATGAGTCGTTGCTCAACCTCGGCCTATTGCCCATTAACTTCCCGTCGGACGACGTTGCAGGGGGGCCCAAGGACAGGCGTAATAATAATAATAATAATAAATTAATTTTATATAGCGCCTTTCAGGACTCTCAAGGTCGCTTTACAAAGAGTGTGTGTGTGTGTGTGTGTGTGTGTGTGTGAGTGCGTGTGTGAGAGTGAGTGAGGGTGCAAGTGCGCAGGGCGCCAGGTGGGGTTGTGAGGGGGTTAAAGTCCATAGGCCTCAGAGAAAAGGTGTGCCTTGAGGTGCTTTTTAAATGAATCAACTGAGGGGGCACAGCGGATGTGTGGGGGGAGTTGGTTCCACATGGTAGGGGCAGACACACAAAAGGCCCTGTCCCCAAAAGTCTTAAGTCGGGTGCGGGGTACTGCCAGCTGGTCCTTGACAGAGGACCTGAGGGACCGCAGGGGGGTGTAGGGGTGTAGGAGGTCGGAGAGGTAACGGGGGGCAAGGGCGTGGAGGGACTTGTAGGTGAGTAATAGGATTTTGAATTTGATGCGGAATTTGACAGGTAACCAGTGGAGCTGCATGAGGGTGGGGGTGATGTGCTGCCAGGGCTTAATGCCAGTTAAGACCCTAGCAGCAGAGTTCTGTACATATTGCAGTCTGTCCAGGGTTTTTGAGGGGAGACCTGTGAGGATGGCATTGCAATAATCCAGGCGGGTGGAGATGAAGCAGTGAATGAGGGTTTCGGTTACTGAGGCTGAAAGTGAGGGTCGGAGTCTTGAGATGTTTTTCAGGTGGTAGAATGCAGATTTAGTGATGTTGTTAATGTGGGACTGGAATGATAGAGTGGGGTCGAGAATGACACCCAGGTTGCGGACAACGGGTGATGGGGTGATGTAGCAGCCATCCACTTCCAGGAGAAGATCCCCAACCTTCCTGAGCAGTGGCTTGGGCGCCACAACCATGAGCTCAGTTTTATTGCTGTTGAGTTTGAGGAGGTTAGAGGTCATCCAGGTTTTTAGTTCTTGCAGACAGTTGATGAGTGGGCCAGGTGGGAGCAGAGTGGAGGGTTTGGTGCTGATGTACAGTTGAGTGTCGTCGGCGTAGCAGTGGAAACTGAGGCCGTGGTGACGAATAATTTGGCCGAGGGGGAGCATGTAGATGGTGAAGAGGAGAGGGCCGAGCACAGATCCCTGGGGTACGCCATGATTGACTGGGGCCAGGATGGAGTTGGCATCTTTCAGGGTGACATATTGTTTGCGGTTGGAAAGGTAGGACTGAAACCAGGAGAGAGCTGAGCCCCTGAGGCCGATGAGCTCAGTGAGACGGGAGAGGAGGATGGAGTGGGACACTGTGTCAAAGGCTGCAGAGAGGTCGAGGAGGATGAGGATGGAGATGAGGCCATTGTCGGCGGCAGTGAGCAGGTCGTTAGTGATTTTAATGAGGGCGGTCTCGGTGCTGTGTTGAGTTCTGAAGCCAGATTGGAGGGGTTCAAAGAGCTCATGGTGTGACATGTGATGTTGAAGCTGGGAAGCCACTGCTCTTTCCAGAATTTTACTTAGGAAAGGAAGGTTGGAGATTGGACGATAGTTGTTAGGGTCGTCAGGGTCCAGACCGGGCTTTTTCAAGGTGGGAATGACTGCAGCTGTTTTGAAGCCTGAGGGCACCACACCAGAGTCCAGTGAGCAGTTTATGATGGCGGCAATAGAGGCAGAGATGACAGGGAGGCAGGTCTTCACCAGGGTGGTAGGCATGGGGTCCAGCTGGCTGGAGGAGGTCTTCGCTTTGGACACCAAGTCATGCACCTGGTCAGTGTCCAACATGGTGAAGGAGGAGAGGCAACACTGCAGTGGGCAGGCAGTAGGGGTGTCGGCACCAGGATGGTGGGGAGAAGGGGGGGGTGGCGTAGAATATTGCAGAAGGTGATTATGAATAGTTTCCACTTTTTTCTGAAAGAAGTCCAGGAACCTGGAACACAGATCAGCTGCATCAGAGGGTTGGGGGGAATCAGGAGGGCGCAGTAGTCGGTTGATTGTTATGAAAAGCTTTTTAGGGTGGTTTTGTTGGTTATTAATAAGTATGGAGTAGTAGAGTGTCTTCGCCTTCAAGAGAGCCTCCTTGTAGTCCCTGATGTGGTCTTTGTAGGCCTCATGGTGTACGGTGAGGCCAGATGTCCTGTAGCGCCTCTCAAGCTGGCGGCCGGCTGCTTTCATGAGGCGGAGCTCAGGAGTAAACCAGGGAGTAGCCCTGACACGGCTGACACGCCAGTCCAGCCCCTGTCCATCAATGCGACGAGGTCAACCAACGGCGGCTGCATGGGGCCAAGTGACCCCCGGGACGCCCAGTGCTCATGTCCTCAGCGCACTGTCCCCCCAGCGCGCCCCGCAGTACTGCCGTTCCCTTGTACGCCAGAGAACAATAACCGGATGAAAGGATGGCTACTCGGGAGATATGCCTCATCAACATTCAATACTTGCCCCCATCGGGCACTACCATGCATGGAGGGGCCACCTATCGAGATGCACGTGGACCCCGCAGCTACGCCTAAGGCATGCCACACCGCGGCTACGGTGCCTCTACACTGGCAGCGGAGGGTTCATGATGACCTCCTGCGGGACGAAGCCCTTGGGGTCATTGAACGCGTGCCATACGGCGAGCCGGTGGCGTGGTGCCATCGTATGGTAGTCACTCGGAAGCACGACGGTTCCCCCCGCAGGACCGTGGACCTCTCCCCCCTCAACAAGTTCTGCCAACGTGAGACCTTCGCCACTGAGTCCCCGTTCCACCTCGCACGCCGCGTCCCGAAGGGCACCTGGAAGACCGTCACGGACGCCTGGAACGGCTACCACAGTGTCCCCCTGCGTGAGTCGGATCGCCACCTCACTACCTTCATCACGCCCTTCGGCCACTGGCGCTACACCAGGGCACCACAGGGTTACCTGTCATCAGGGGATGGCTACAACCGTCGGTTTGACGCCGTCCTCTCCGACTATGAACGCAAGGAACGTTGTGTGGATGACACCATCCACTATGACACCGACATGGAGCAACACTGGTGGAGGACCATCGACTTCCTGATGCGTGTCGGCCGGTCGGGCATCGTGTTGAATCCGGACAAGCTTCAGTTCGCGGAGAGGTGCGTCGACTTTGCTGGCTTCAGGGTGTCGGAATCTACCATCGAACTGCTCCCGAAATACTTGGACGCCATCCGGGACTTCCCCACCCCAGGCTCCACGACGGACATCAGGAGTTGGTTCGGCCTTGTCAACCAGGTGGCTAACTATGCCCAGTTGCGTGACACGATGGCTCCATTTAAGCCGTTCCTCAGCCCACGCTGTGTGTTCCTATGGTCCCCCGTTCTGGAGGAGGCCTTCCAGACGTCCAAACAGGCCATAATGGAGGCCATCCGCGAGGGCGTGGAGATCTACGACATGCAGAAGCGTACCTGCCTCCGCCCTGACTGGTCCATGCGTGGCATTGGTTACTTCCTGCTCCAGCAACATTGTCACTGTGCCTCGGGCATGCCGGACTGCTGTCCAGGAGGGTGGAGGATCACCCTCGCGGGTTCGCGTTTCCTGTCCCCTGCGGAGCAGCGCTATGCGGCCGTCGAGGGAGAGGCCCTAGCTGTGGCCTGCTCCCGGTGCCGCAGTCGCCGCCGACGCCGCCGACGCTGCCGACGCTGCCCCAGCCGATTCGGCCGGGCCGCGTGAGGAGGCCACCTGCACGTTACGAGCCCGAGTCTGGCAGCTGGATACGGGGTCTAGACCGTTAACCTATTCCGGCCCATAGCTTTCCGGTCTGGGGGGGGGGATGAAGAGTTTATCGCCGGCCACTAGAGGGCAGTGTCACTGCTGTCGCTGCCCGGTTATGCCGCACTCTGACCCGGTAGTGCCGAGCGGCCATTTTAGTTTCAACATTGTTCATTCACTCCGCCTCGAGTTGAGACGTTCGTTCATTCATTCATGTAAGACTGTTTTCACTATTATATTATACTATATTATACTACTATACTCTGTTTTGTGGTGTATATTTGTGTTGAGTAACTTGCATGGATGTAATACTTTGTCAGCTTATCTTGCTGCATTACTCTGTTTCAGGGTGTCGTCATCTGTGTCAATAAATTACCGAAACTGACATTGAGGAGTGTGTTTCTTCGTGCCTACACGCCGGCCACACCCAGCGCCCGTGAGCAGTTGGCGGCGCCGCCGCCGCCCGCTGCCCTGGGTCATCAGCCCCCACCTATCCACCCGGGCTGGGCGACGCCCCAGGGGATGGCTCAGCAGCCGGCTGTCGGGCCCCGCGACTCGGCTAGTGGCGCTTCCCCACCAACGCCTGCTGATGAGGCGTCCTCTGACCTCACTGGTCCTACGGGTGCCTTCCTGGGTGCACCGCTCCCGGTGCCGCAGTCGCCGCCGACGCCGCCGCCGCATTACTCTCAGTTATTAAACAGTTGCCTGTTTAATAACTGATAAACCTCCTAAGAATTGCATAATAGACTATCGTAGATGAGAGCTCCAGGACTTCGCTAACAAGATGGGGACGGTGACGTCATAAGAGGACCCGCCCCCGACGACGTCAGCCTATAGAGGAGGATCCAGCCCCCCGCTACCAACCAATGAGAGGACGACAGCGGGGCGCGTCTGATTTTGAGGTTGTTTATTGTATGGTCGGAAAGGGGTGGTTCTATAAAACATGTTAGGATTGTGAAATCGAGCTCTCGTTTGTTCCGGACCGCCAGACAGTAACTACTGATGAGCTCCACTCAGTCAGTGGCCTGTGGACGCGTGTCCCGGGCTATTGAGCCACAGCTGTGAAACTTTTGTAAAACCTACTACTGCATCCTTTTATTAAACACTCCTTTTATAACTTTTAAGGGAGTTTTGCTTTCTTTATTTTAAACCGACTCCTGGGCTTCAAATAAACGAACATTTCTTACAACATCCTCATAGAACATCCAGTTTGACACACACACACACACACACCCACATTTCTCCTATAAAGTGTATGCACAAAGACTGTTCGGGGGGACTTCCACAATTGGCTCTGGGAACCTCGCATCGCCCGTGTTGGTGTATGATACTATGCTGTTGTAATAAACCTTATTATATACAAGCTGGTGTCTCCGGAGACTTCTTCATCATCTTCACAAACATTGCTACAAGATATACTTCACTTGAGTAAAGAAGTTTAGTCAGTACTTTTTACTTTTAGCAGAGTATTTTTAAACACGAGTATCTGTACTTTTACTTGAGTAAAGGATGTGTGTACTTTTACCATCTCTAAATCTCATGGAGTTTCCTCAAACAACTAGCACTGCTAACTGAGACTGAACTCTGAAAAAGGAAAAAGCTACCTGCTCATATGGGCGGAGCAGCAACTCATAAAGCCTTCAGAAATACTCTGTGATCCAGCCTTTGAGAATAAAAAACAATCATTGTTTTTTCTATTTTATATATTTGTACGATTTGTACACTAGCCTTCAATAAGGAAGACGTCTTATTACATTTTCATTATTATTTCGTAACAATAAATTACTCTTCATCACGAATATGTTTATTTGTGTTAACAATAAGTAGTTTTAATCACGTTATATATTGGGTTTCTGCTCAATAAAAGTTGCATATGTATTCAGAATGGGGAACTTGTTTGTAAATAAAGCTTTCTTTAAGAAAAAAAAAACCACTTCCGGGTCAAAGCTAACAAATCCGAGCCAGATCCGATCTGATCTCTGACAGCTCTGAAGTTGGGATTTCATTTGCTCAACACGTCTGTGATTAAAGAAATCTCGAGAAACTGATCTCCCGCAGACCGAAGAGATAACATGGCTACTACCATCAGCACCCAGCGGGGACAGGTACAGCTCTGCGGCTCTGTGTTACTGTCTGTCGGCTGAGAGAACCCGGGGCAGGGGCTAGGCTTAACTAGCCTGCACTGCTGTTTACACACAGCTCTGACAGTTAATAACTCAGTGATTAAACAGCAACACACAGCAGCAGGCAGCCCGGGGCAACACGGACACAATTACCGACATTTATATAGATAAGGAGCTAATTTTAGCTTAGCATAACTAGCCTAACAGTCTGTCAATAAAGCGCTACATCAGCTAATGCTAATACACAGTGTTGTCTTTATACCACAGTGTTGTCTATATCAACAACAACAAATAACCTCGGTAAACAATACATTGTACTGTTAGTAGCTTCAGAGCAGGTGGTCTAACCACAGGGTTGGGTTACTTAGTACCGTTACTCATTACAAATCAGTGTCACCAACCTAAAGTACCAAAAGTTAAAGTAGTTGCTATGTGTAATGGCCAATTTCAGAAAATATATTAAATGAATATGATGACTGCTGCCAGAGGTGGAGCTCACTGTGGTGACTCAACATGCTCATTTTTGTATATTGTATAAGTAGACAAGTGAGTAATTGAGTGAGTAATTTAACAAGTAAAAGAAAAACCTTCTCTTTTGAAATGGAAATACATCACAACACAGATGGTGTTCCTCAGGGAAACAGCTGATGTCAAATCTCTGATGAGATAAGCTCAGGTCAGACTCACTGTATCCTCAGCAGCTGTATAGTATATGCTTTTTATGTGGGGGAAGGTCATCCTAAAGGTTTTTAAAAAATATTTATTGACTGAAAGATACAAAGGTTTTGTGTAACTTTTGCATAGTCTTGTCAATTCAACATTTAGTCCCAGGCTCTTCCAACAATGATAAACATAACATAAAAAGAACAGACACAATAGTGCAAAGAAATTGTGCACAAAACATAATGGTGCAAGGTCGCAAGAATAAAAAAACGAAACATATGAAATAGAATGCGATGAAACAGATGGTAAAATGTAATACTGTATAGTTTAATAAATGTGATTTAAATGTGGAATACACAGAGGTACAGCATGTGAACATTGTGTTTGTTGTCCGTACAGCTATTTAGACACTTCATATATTTTCACATCCTTGGTTTCACAACATTTTTAACTGATCTGGGATTATGTTATATAATAGCATACATTTCTCTGCAATAATAAGAAATACTATAACAAATTCATCATTTGTTTCCAGAAAACTATTTTAAGTAAGTGTTTAAACCATGCAGCAATAAAAGGGCAACATGAATAGATTATTTCACGTGAATTGTTTGGGTCATGTGGGGTAAGTATTGGACTTTATTGAAGTTTCTGGATGGATAGCCCTGTTTCAGCCCTCACAGCTAATAATAGCTGCACCACGTCCTGACATCTGACCGTTTCTCTCTTAGTGAAATAACTACAACTCAATTTAGCTTCTTCCCAGAGCTGCCAACCACATCACAAGCATTACGACAGTATGTTTGTGTACTTAGATTGTTAACGTGTGGTTTCCTCTTCATGTTATGTTAGCTATACTTATTGTAATCGGCTATTTTATCTTTGGTCAACAACATATATTTTCCCATAGCGAGTACGTTGAATAAAAGACTTGTGATTTTTGATTATACTCAGAATTTTTTTATTCGTCCCACAAAGGGAAAATGTACGTTGTTACAGCAAAGATAGAGACCAAAAATGAAAAAGCCATGCAGATAATATTTAGAATAAAACATCATTTCAATTTACAGAGGGGACATTCATGTAGGGGGTAAGTAGCAGCAGTTTATAAAAGAAAATGAGGGTTGCACTGTAGAATGAATTGTGCTATCTAACAGCAATAATTATTATGGCACATAGTTATGTGAAGATGTAACAGTGATGGATGGACTTGGTATTTACCTTGAGTCACATGGCTGCTGGTATATGCTATGCTATGATAAAAGCCGGTCTCTGGTGTGGGGACGATCTCCCTCCGGCTGTCCAATAACTAATGATGACCTTTGATCTCTTCCCACTGTGCTGTGAGATGTCTCTTGTTCCCTGAAGTGTTCCCCTCAGCCATCCTGTGCTGTCTGCTGATGCCAGGCTGTCTAATGCTCTCAAACTGACTCATGTGACTTGGGGACTCGGGCTGGATGTGTCCTCAGACCAGGTCAAATGATAAAGTATTTGTAGCTGTTCTGGACGGCCACACTTGATGTGGGGGGTCATACAGGGCGGGGAAACTAAACATGTGGCAAAAAAACATAATGGCTTGACCCCGACCTTAGTGTATAGTTGTTCGATTCCACAATTGAGGGACTTTAAAGGGACAGTGGACTGTTTTGGGCATACATTTGCAGAAATGGAATACAGTATTCATGACTATGTTTCTCAGTTGTGTATAATTACCTGGATCGCTGTGTTTCCGTTACCTTTTTGAACATGTTTTTTGGTAAGATGCCTGAAACAAGAGCTGTGGTTAACACAAAAGAAGCTTCAGTGTTCGCTAACGAGGGACTAAATGAGACGACTAGACATCATCACACCGAACATTAGCCACATTTGGCTTAGTGGTGGTGGCATGAAGATCTATTCCTTTATAGCCTTGCTTTAGTCATAATTTATTGTCATTCCAGAACATACATGCAGGGTGGAACGCGATGGGGAACTCAGGTGCCAGTGCAGGTGCAAATAAGCATACAATAAAAAAGCTCTGGCAGTTGAATCTCTATCAGGTGGGTTTTTTGTCTTTGATGTCAATCTGAGTGTGTGTGTGTGTGTGTGTGTGTGTGTGTGTGTGTGTGTGTGTGTGTGTGTGTGTGTTCAGGTGTACATTGGGGAGCTTCCCCAGGACTTCCTGCGGATCACCCCCACCCAACAGCAGCAGCAGGTGCAGCTGGATGCGCAGGCGGCCCGCCAGCTGCAGTACGGAGGCTCCATGGCAACTGTGGGGCGACTCAGCATCACAGTGGTGCAGGTACACACACACACACACACACACATATTGCTGTGTCTCATGTGAATATCTGTCCCTCTGTGAATGATATCACACCGGACGTTTTTTTCTGCTCCGAAGGCGAAGCTGGCTAAGAACTACGGGATGACCCGGATGGATCCGTACTGTCGGGTCCGGCTGGGCTACGCAGTGTACGAGACCCCCACTGCTCACAATGGAGCCAAGAACCCTCGCTGGAACAAGGTGATCCAGTGCACCGTGCCCCCGGGGGTGGACTCCTTCTACCTGGAGATCTTTGATGAGGTGAGAAGCTGAATCCGTATCCTACGGTAACCTCACACATGGAGATAAGAAGGGGTGTAAAGGTTTCCAAACCACATCAAATCCACTGAAAAACATTCCATGCCGCCAGGCAGCGTGCTGCCGCCAGTTGAGCTCTCGTGTTACCCAACAGATTTTAGCTTAATTTTTGATATACTGTACTACTACTGAACGACAATGTCAATTCACACACACAGAAAAAGGAGTACAATTCAATTTGGATCTGGGGAATAGTAACACCCATACACATAAGTAGATGATTAATGAAATGATAAAGTTATGACATTTGAACAACTTTCAGTTTTCAAATTGATGTTCTATATACTGTTCGGCTATATGCTGATAAAGTCAAAACTTATTTTTGAAAGAAACATTAAGTCAAAGACCTTTAGCATTCATGGCCTCAGTTTTCACATATCTGAGAAGTGTGGTGTTTAAAGGCAGGGACCTGTGAACAGATATTCACAATTAGATATTTTATTTCCTTTGTTGCTTTGTTAAAAGCAAGCACTTTTTTTAATGAAAAAACTAAACCATATCTATTGAAGACAAGGCTAGGAGAATACATTCACCCAGGGCTGCCCCTGCCCCTGGCCAACTTGGGGGACAAAAATCCCATCAAATTAATACTATATTACTATATTATAATATAATATTAATATAGATAATAATAATAATAATAATAATAATAATAATTAGAATAGAAAATAGTACTATTACTATTTATAATTGTAAATATTATTATGATATGGAAAATCAAAAAAGACATGCTTGTTCATGATTTAAAAAAAAAGATATTCCATAACCTGTATTCATCCGGCTCGGACGTCGGGTCTCACAGCGGGGAAAATGTGGCATGCACAATTGCGCCGCATATGCGTATCAGATGAGGCCCCCGGCGCAATATGAAGCCCTAGGCACTGCGCGTCTTCTGTAGGGATGGGCGGCCCTGCCTTCACCACAAAACGTTTATTTCTACAAATGATTCACCCCGAGTTTGCTTGAATATTATATAAGACAGACAGACTGAGTGACTGTGAGCTGTCTGTCTCTGTGTTCTGCTGACTCGCCATCCAGAGAGCATTCTCCATGGACGACCGGATAGCATGGACTCATGTCACCATCCCTGACAGCCTGCGGGGGGGCAGCGTGGTGGACGAGTGGTTCACCCTCAGCGGTCGGCAAGGCGACGACAAAGAGGGCATGATCAACCTGGTGATGTCTTTCGCTGTGAGTACTCTGATCCCTCGTTCTTTACCTCCTGAGGTCCTAACGGGAAGTCTTCTGATTAGGCTTTATTACACTTTTTCAGCCAGTAAACGATAAACAGCAGACTACACAATAAACTAGCAACAGCAGCACATCACAATACGAGAATATGATGGAGGGGAGTATTATGGACTCATAATAAATGCAAAGCGTACCATGTTCACAAATTATCAAGGAAAACAGAATTCATGTTCTCAACAGCAATTGAGCGGGTATATTCACAATCATATTCATTTTGAGATATATTTGGACAGTGGTGGGCCGTCAGGGCCAGCAAGGCCTTCTCTGCTGGCCTAAACATCATCAGAATATAAATTAAATTTTGATATATTTTTTCCACAAATACGTATTAAATTATTCCCCATAGTCTATTCTCTTCATTTTATAGCGTTCGTCTTGGCTGCGGTGCTTCCAGCCTCAGAACGAGATTTGGAGGGCTGGCCTTTATGTTAGAGCTTTTATCCAATCATATTTCAGCCATAATGTGTTGCTAGGGTCAAAGAAATCTGCCCTTAGGCCTTCAGAATCAACAGTGCGGGCGGCTGTAGCTTAAAGTGAACGCAAACAAAATTGTGGCGTTAACCAATCAGATTTCGAGGTGGCGACAACGGGCCAGCTAGCAGGCGTACGCTAACGTTAGCACGTGCACATCTTCTGATTGGATACGCACTATTGAGAGGCAGAGCTAGGCAGTAGGCAGAGCCATACAGTCTATGGGCAAAGCTAGCAAACATAACTAGAACTTGAGCGAGCTAATTTGTGTAGATTTCTACAAGCTATTTTTTTCAACCCACAATGGCTGAAGGAGGAGAAGAGATCAATTTGGTCGAAGATATAATAACAACGCCATTTTCAAAACGAACTTTTCAAGTAAAGCTACACATCTTGAAAAGGGAACGACCAACTCCAACGCTAGCGAGCCTAGCACAGCAGGGAAACTACGAGCGGTACCCCTGGCTCACAGCCTCCGAGAGGCACTGCAAATTGTACTGCCGGGAATGCCTGGTATTTGCAACTGATCGATTTGGTGTTTGGAGCCACACTAAATTTGCAAACTTGAGTTGTCTAACCAAGGCAGCAACGAGACACCAAAGCACGGCTGGGCACTTGGAAGCACTGGTGCTTTTGAAAACCTTTGGGGACACCCGAGTGGATCTACAGCTCAACGAACAAGTGCCCAGGGAAACGGAGCTCCACAACGAAAGGGTGAACAAAAATAGGGAATTATTGAAAGACTGATTGATTGTGTCCTGTTTTTGGGTAAACAGGAACTTTCATTTAGGGGACACGATGAAAGCGCCGAGTCCAGAAACAGAGGAAACTACGTGGAGCTTCTTTCTTTTCTTGCTGAGAACAACACAGATTTGCATTACCACCTGCACACAAACAACATGTTTACTGGGACGTCAGGCAAAATACAAAACGACCTGATTTATGCTATTGCTGAAGTGATGGGAGAAGAGATCAAAATGAAGATTAAAAAAGCACCCTTTGTCGCTGTTATGGTGGACGAGACGTCAGATGTGGGTAATGTAGCACAGCTGGCACTTGTCCTGCGTTATGTGACGGACACAGGTGTCAAGGAGCGGTTTGTCAGATAATCTGATTAATTAAGTTAACTGTAAATGCTGATGTATTGATTATAAATGCTTCGGAAATATTAATATAACTCTGTTGTACTTGACTATGTTAAGGTGATGCAACGCCCGGTTATACTGCGTTTCTGTCTAAATGTATAGTTTCTAGAGCCATGGCGTCATAATGATGGTATTAAGAGGTGGAATAATTCAGGTAGGACTGTGTAGGACATCACTGAAGGCCTAGGTGTGAAATGCACGGCCCGCCACTGTATTTGGACCATCTTCGAGAATGCAAGTCGTTTCTCAGTGTTAACAAGAAAGACTCTCCATCTGATGAATTTCTCTAATGATCGAAATCGTACTGTCAGAGGATCAGCTTGTAACCACGTACTCGTGGTGGCTTTGTGAAAGGATACAGTGAATATTTTCAGAATGTATGTCGCTCTGTTATCTCTTCTGGTAGGTCACCCAAGTAAATGACTACACATGAGAGAGGGATCTGTAAGCCCAAAATATGTAGACTGGTTCTCTAACTAACCGCACCGGAGTGAAAAATATATTTGTCATTACCCAACGACTAGACACTTACCCTCCTATCCACTCCTTATAACCAACATGAATCCAAATCAGTATTAATATATTGTATGAAACTTTCAGAACAAATAATTCTTTATGAAGTATAGGTAGAACTTTCTAGCCCCACACATCTTCCATCAGTGGTCATTTTTAAATGGAGTTTAAACCTTTTAATTTAATTAAATATACAGCCCCGGAGAAAATTACGAGACCACTTCAGCATCATCAGTTTCTCTTGTTTTGTTATTTATAGGTATGTGTTTGAGTTAAATGATTTTGTTTTATTGTATTCTATAAACTACTGATAACATTTCTCTGTGTTGGAATTCAACAGACACTGGAATGACTGTTGAATTTTTTTCCGGGGCTGAATATAAACTCAAAAGCGATACAGAGTATAGTACGACCTTTTGTCTGTGCATGAATCTAAAGTTTGTGTTCAAATAAATAAATGTTTCCTTTTTACCATGAATTGACGCAGAAAAATCACCAGGATGCACACATGATAAAAGCCCCCCCCCCACCTTATGTCTCAGTTGTTCATCTTTCCTCTCTGTCAGTCCTTACCTGCAGGTATGGTGACCCAGCCCGTCGTCCTGATGCCCTCTGTGTACCAGCAGGGGGTGGGATACGTGCCCATTGCAGGTCAGACACACAACACACACACACACACACACACACACACACACACACACACACACACCCACACACCCACACACACACACACACACACACACACACACACACACACACACAAACACAAACATTATTCCTCTGTTACACCATCCAGCCTTTCGACTGTGTTTTTGTAATCACAGCCAGAAAGGTAGACTCAGGTCCACAGGGTTGAGATGCATAAAGACAGGTTATCCTAGAGACCGCAACAAATGAACCAGTGTGCTAGATAGCTAGCTAGCAGATGTTAGCTATCTATTTTACAACATGCGTCGCTAGCTTACTAGCTAGGTATCTTTCTAACTATCCCCAAATCCGTGGTTTAAATTCTAATTATTAGTAAATGCTCTGTGGTTGCTCCTTAGCTCCATGCATCCAAAAATGGATCAAACCCTAATGACAGTTTGTTTTTTTAAATGGTCCCTATTATGTTTTTCCGGTTATAACCTGTCCTTTCGTTTGTTATGTTGCTTTTTCTGCATGTAAACGGTCTGCAAAGTCACAAACCCTCAAAGTACACCCTGTAGTGAGTAAAACTCTAAAGCAGAAAAGACGTGTCTATGCTGCCCTCCCACGCCTCGTTGGGGATTTTTCTTTTTCCATTGTTTTCTTCCGGGGGATGTTGACGTCACTAAATCTAAACTAAATGGAGACCAATCAGCAAGTTGGCACGCCCATAGCTATAGACCAATAGGCCCACCCTCTGCCAACCAACCATTTACTGTTGGAAGGCTGTATTGTCACCTGTTTGCCTTAGTGAAGGCAGTACCACGAAAAAGTCAGGGTTTGAAATGTATTGTTAACACTGTTCCTTCAACGGATCGAAGTACTGTACTGTGTGCCCGGCATTTCACGGACGACAGCTTCAGAAACCTTGCACAGGTGGATGCCGATATGCAAAGCGTGCAGTACTGAAGGACGAGGCTGTTCCTACTTTGTTTCAGTTCTGACATTACATCTGAAATGTAAGAGCGAAACAAAATAAAAACGTTCCACTGTGAAACCGCCTGCTCCAGTCTACTGTGGGATGGGGGATCAGGTCCATCACGCTGGTCTGTGTCATTTTCAGGATCGTACTCCGGTTCAAACATATATGGCTGTACCGCCGTCATTGTACATAAACTGATGCTCAGCTGTAACGGGTGTAACTGTTTGACAGGGGCGGAGCTTCTCTGGTTGTGACCAATCAGAACAGAGTGGGCGAGCTGACCAATCAGAGCACACTGGGCTCTTGGGGGGGGCAGGAGCTCCGACAAGGTGTTAGGACAGAGAGTGAATAGAGATACTGTACAGAGATGCTGTATGAGAAAACCAATGTGATTTTGGAACATTGAACAATGTAAATCTATTCTAGGACACCTCAACAATGGAATTATGATCAGTAAAAACAGCCACAATATGGGACCTTTAAAACATATTGGGCTACTAAAGGTTCCTAGAAAAAGTGTTTCCTCCCCCTGTGTCTGGCTCTTAAATCAGCAGTGTGTGTTGTTTTGCTAGGAGTGCCTGCAGTCTACAACCAGGGCATGGTGCCGATGGGGATGCCCGCAGCCGTGCCCGCTGTGGGGGGCCCGGGGCCGGTGTGCAGCGAGGAGGACCTAAAGGCTCTGCAGGACATGTTCCCTAACCTGGACCCCGAGGTGGTCCGCACCGTGCTGGACGCCCAGCAGGGTAACAAGGACGCTGCTATCAACTCGCTGCTGCAGATGGCCGAGGAGCTCTAACTGCAGACCATGGCTCACAGCGGACATACACACACACACAAACACACACACACACACACTTGCACGCACACGCCCACTGCAGCCACAGAGATGTTTCCTGTCCCTCTATTGATTCCTGCGCTACGATGAGAGGATGCTTAAGGTTTGTATCGGTGTGTGTCCTTCCTGCTCAGCGTTTGATTTGCACTGTCTGAGCTGTAGTGAGTCCTGTCGTTAATATGATGAGTCCCCCAGGTCTGTAGAGCCCTGCAGAGGACTTCTGTTGTTTTACATGTCGCTGTACAGTGTTTAATGCAGAGCTCAACATCTGGTAAATTATTATGGATGTATAAATTATATAGAATATATGGTGATGAGTCAACGAAGAAACGCCCTGAGGCAATGCCATGAGTCATGTTTCATAGTGACCCAATCAATCCTCTGCAAAGTTTTGATGCCACCAATTTACCAATCAGTGCGGTCAGGATGTGGAAACAGTTTTTAAAGTAATATCCGGTGTGTGTATATATATATGAGAGTTTTGATAAAAACACAGTAAGCTGTGATGAACATTGTCTGGAGAGATTTGCTCTAACTTTTAAAGAGATAAGTATTCACCGCTGTATGAGTGCCCCCTGAGTCGTGAGGCTGGGGACCCCACTGCAGGTTCATCCCCATATGACTAAACTATTTAGTATACCTGAAAAATATTTAGTAGGTCAGACACAGAATGCCAAAAATACCACACCTTCTGACTGTTCACTGGATAGAAGATATGAGAGCAAGAGGGTCAATATGTTCCCGCAGTATGTAGTGAAATAAAGTTGATCTATTGTTTATGGTGACCCCCCCACCATCAGATTAAAGCTTGTACATGAGGACCAAGCAGCTTCATACCCACAGTGTGATGTGAGCTTCAAACACTTCCTGATTCCCACAGCTCAGCTCTGTCCTGCAGCTTTCCTCCCACCTGTGCGCCGAGTCTGCCGCTGCCTGCCAAAGGTTCATGAGAGAGATGTCATCTGATGGACTTTACTGTCACTCATTATTACTTCACTATGTCTGTGATTCTGTTCTTTCAGCATCTGGAAATCCTTGCAGTTTAATTTATTAAATTGATTATTAGAATCTTTTGTCATTTATCGTCATAAACCGCAGGTGTTTAAATCTTCATGTGACTGAAATAGCTTTAGGAAGAGTGGTTTTAGGGGGGTTCAGAAGAAAGCACAGCTACAGTCAGCTCCATACAGGAAGCAGAATGATTATCTTTGTTAAAACAAGAAAAATATGCTCATAAAAAATAGTTCACAGTAACAACTCATTGTCATGTTCATGTACGCAGCACGGTGTCCTGTATCAATATACCTGCAGGTGTAATAAACCTCATCCCACCTCTGGTCGTGTGTGTGTGTGTGTGTGTGTGTGTGTGTGTGTGTGTGTGTGTGTGTGTGTGTGTGTGTGTGTGTGTGTGTGTGTGTGTGTGTGTGTGTGTGTGTGTGTGTGTGTGTGTGTGTGTGTGTGTGTGTGTGTGTGTGTGTGTGTGTGTGTGTGTGTGTGTGTGTGTGTGTGTGTGTGTGTGTGTGTGTGTGTGTGTGTGTGTGTGTGTGTGTGTGTGTGTGTGTGTGTGTGTGTGTGTGTGGGGGGGGGGGGGGGGGGTCAGATCCAGATCCAGATCCATATGGATGAATATGGCTTGAACAATGATCTTAGAAGCACTCTCAAATCGTAATCTTAATCTTAAACTCATGCAGGCCTTCCGGAACAGATTCCATTGTGAGACTCTCCGAATCCTGGTAGCAGACGAGGGGAGTGACAGAAAGTGTATCTGAAGGAAAATGGCCCTGTTTATTAAAGCATAACCATGAAGGTCAAGATAGAGATCATAACAAGGATAGTGATGATGATAAGGGCTGTGTAGTTTTTGAAACAAAAAGGACAGATTTGCAAAGTTTACTTCAACGTTTAAAGAATATGCAAGTTAACCTGTTCTCATTTATGTACACTCACTTTTGATTTTCTATAAAAAATAACCCGATGTTTGTTTTTTCTCCGGTGGTTAATAAAGATTGTTTGTACTAATTATTCAACCATGATAGATCCTCTTCAGCCTTGCAGCGCTCAGAATCCGTCTCTAACATGGTCTGTGACGTTGAGTAAAGTCATAGTAAATGATTTATGGGGTGTTCAGTTTAACCCGGGCCGGGGCTTGCAAATAGTGAGCCGTAAAAAGTACAATAAAATGAAGGATGACATAATTATGGTTTCTGTTTGCATTTGTGTTCCTCTGCGTAGCTAAAGGCTGTCGCACATAGCTTATTGAGAGCTGAATTAACACCAACGGGTGCATGCTGGGTCTGGCTAAATGCTGAAACGCTCATGGTGGTGATGGAGTCTGGTTTCTGGGATGGCTGAGCACTTTTACCTTCACTCAGGTTTGTCTGCTGCTTTTCATCAGAATCAGAATCCCTTTATTTGTCCTGCAACGAGGAAATGTACAGTGTTACAACAGCAGAAGCATAGTGCAGATAAAGTTAAGAGATATACTTATTATTGAAAAATAACAAAGTATGCACACGTTAAAATAATTTTAAAAAAACACAATAAGTAAAAACAACTAACAGAGAAAAAATAAAGCGTGAATATAGGGTATATTGCACAATGTTTGATATTTACAGGCAGGGGCGTGGCCACGTGGTGGCCAGGGGGGGCCACGGCCACCATTGGTCAGAGTATGGCCACCCTGCCGGCCCCCCCAACCTCACGGCACGAAAAAAAAAAAAAAATACAACAAACCCTCATGAACAGAAATGGTATAAAGCTGAAATAAATGCATTAGTATTTTTTTTTTATCAAGTCGTTTTATATTGTCATTCGTCACTTCTGCTACAAGCCCCATATTCGCAACATGTTGGGCCACGCCCCCTCCAACGTGCCTGCATTCTGACAGCGCTTCAGTGGAGAGACTAGCACTGGAGACGAACGCGCTGGATATACCACTGTAACTAACAGGTGAGTAAGTTGGTGATACTTGAAAGGATCATTGAAATGATAAGATCATTTAGTTATCTTCACACTCAATTAAATGTGTAATGATGTCTCGACATTAAGGATTTGTGGCAGAGTGAGTTGAGTAAGGCTGCTGTTGTTATTTTTGCAAACTTGTAAAATGATCTATGGCTAGCGAGCTATCGCTAGCTAGTTAGCTTAAGTCCATTCCCAGGTGTCACTAAGTCATAGATAACGCACTGTCGCTAGTTTACACTTGAAATGGAATAAAAGCAATCTAAAGTTAATGTTGTGTAAAACTTTTCTTTAAAAAGGACACAATGAAAAGGATAAGTGCCTCAGGGGGAGACAGAAAAATCAGCGCTTTTTTTGCCAGCACCAGAGACCAGCAAGCTAGCACGACAGAGAATGTTGCAGACAGAGAAAGGGAAACAGAAGGAGCTAGTTGCGAAAGCATGACAAGTACAGAAAGGGAAGCAAGTGGCAGTGAATATTCAGCAGACAAGTTGACAGAGACAGAGCAGGAGGAGGAGACTGATACTAGGAGAAGAGAATTTAATTACAAAGTCTGCCCTCCAGGTGAGTGGTTATCAGTAGCTGAATAATGGGACATGTTCGGTCGGGTTATGGCAAACAACAATAATTTAAAGGCTGGCCATATAATAAACATGTATTTATTAAATCTGTAAAATGTTAATGATTGCATGTTTAGTCTTAAAAAACAACTAAAGAACAACATGTAATTGGAAGTGGATAGCATTTATGTTAAAAGCTGATATTAATGGGATTCTTTGGTGTTTTACAGACATTTCCAAGTCCAGGGGTGAAGCTCCAGCTCAACCTAAAGTTAATTTCCCCAAGACACTCCAGGGAGACAGAAGCAGGAGCTTCAAGGGTGAGTGGTATGAAGTTCACCCCTGGTTGGAGTACTCAATATGTGAAGACTCCACCTTTTGCTTTGCCTGCAGGCATTTCAGCTTACCTGGCCATGAGTCTACGTTTAATTCAGGTTCCGGTTTCAAAAACTGGAAGAAAGCTACCTATACAGACGGAGGGTATGCTGCACATAGTAGATCTGAGCATCACAAGAATGCCATGCTAGCATGGAAAGAATACCAAATTGCAGAAAAAAATCAGGGATCTCTAATGGGGCAATTAAATAAAGAGTACAACAAAACTGTTGAAGAGAACAGGGGGTACATCAAAACTCTTGCTGAAGTGGTTCTTCATTGTGCAACCGAGAACATTGCTCTGCGAGGGCATCGTGAATCTGAGGCCTCAAGCAGGAAAGGGAACTTTTTGGGTATGTTGAATATCATAGCAAACCATGACGACAAGATTTTGAAAAAGATGGATGGTCCCAGGAATGCTAAATATACAAGTCCTGACATACAAAATGAGATTTTGTCATGCTTAGCAGAGATGGTGCGCACATCAATAATCAAAGAAGTCAAGGAAAGTGGTGCTTTTAGCATACTTGTGGATGAGACTAAAGACAAAAAAAAAATGGAACAAATGTCTTTTGTTTTGAGATACTATTACAATGGTGAAATCCTTGAAAGTTTTCTGGAATTCGAGGTAGCAGAGAAGCTAGATGCGGAGAGCTTGACAATAAAAATAATTCACCTCTTGTCCAAATATGGTCTAGAATATAAGACTAACCTTGTTGGGCAGTCTTATGACGGGGCTGCAGTCATGAGTGGCAAGCACAGTGGTGTGCAGGCCCGAATTAAGGAAGTAGCGAAGCTGGCTTTCTACGTTCACTGTAATGCGCATTGCCTTAATCTGGTGCTGGTGGACACTGTGAGAGGGATCCCAGAGGCTGATTGCTTCTTTTCCTTATTAAAACAGCTGTACGTCTACATGTCTGGATCGGCAGTGCATCCCAAATGGTTACAGGTGCAACAGGAGATGTATGCAGGTGCACCCAGAGAGTTGCAAATGTTGAGTGACACACGGTGGGCCTCCAGATATTATGCTTGCCGTAATTTGTGGGATAGGTTGCCAGCAGTTGTGAAAGTTCTTGAGGAACTGGGTGATGAGAACAGTGGCGAGAGGTCAGTAGGTGCCAGAGGCCTTTTGCCTCAGATTGATTTCCAGTTCATTGTGTTTCTTGCCATATTTAAGAAACTTCTGGGAGATGCAAAATTACTGTCAGACATGCTCCAGTCTTCCTCTCTTGATTTGGCCAAAGCAGTGGATCTTGTGGAGGCACTTATTAGTACTTTTGAATCTTACAGGAGTGAGCAGCAGGTGTTTGGTGATTTGTGGGACACTGTTTTGGAGCTTGCAAAGCAATGTGATGTCTCTGTAGACACTGCTCCAAAACGTAAGAGAACACTAAGTTCAAAGCTACAGGGATACCATGTTCTGTCTACTGTGGGCAGACAAGAAACAGGCGATGGCAAAGATTATTACAGGACAGGAATCTTTAATCTGGTATTGGACCGGATGCTCATTGAGCTCAGGAACAGATTCTCCAATCAGAATTGTGACATAATGCGTGGAATACAAGCTTTAAATCCAAGTAGCAGAAGCTTCTGTGACAAAGATAGCCTTTTTGCATTTGCCAAATTGTATGGGTGTGACCTTGTGGACCTTGAGCATGAGCTCTACCAAATTAAAAGAGTTTTAGATCGTAAGATAAAGCAAGGGATGCAGAGACCACCTACAATTGTAGAGCTGGCAGCTTTTATTGAACCATACCAGGATGTCTTTGATGTTTTCTCCAGGCTTTGTAAAATTGCATTGGCAATACCTGTCAGCACAGCTGCTTGTGAACGCAGTTTTTCCTGCTTGAAGCTTGTCAAAACACACCTGAGAACTACAATGGGAGAGGATAGGCTGAGTGATCTAGGGGTGTTGAGCATAGAACACAGGAGGGCAGCGTCTTTAAATTTAGATGAGTTTGTTGATCGATTTGCTAGAAATCATCACAACCGAAGAATACAGCTGCTGTAAACTAACAGCTAAGTAACCAGCATCTGTCTGTTATACCTGCCAATTCTGCATCATTAACAGCCCCAACATTCTTTTGTTTTTCCTAAAGTGTATTATGTGACATGGGTATTGCAATGTTAGTACATGTCTGTTCTATTTAGACTTATCTGGTCAGCTTCCCAGACAGACACTCTCAGATATGTTCTCAAGAATTACAAAAAAGACAATTGTCAAATTATTTACATGGATCTACCTACACTCACTCACTCACTCACTCACTCACTCACTCACTCACTCACTCACTCACTCACTCACTCACTCACTCACTCACTCACTCACTCACTCACTCACTCACTCACTCACTCACTCACTCACTCACTCACACACACACACACACACACACACACACACACACACACACACACACACACACACACACACACACACACACACACACTGTTTGTAGTGAAACAGTTCAATGTACATGTTCTCACACACACACACACACACACACACACACACACACACACACAATTCAATGTACATTTTACACATTGTTGATATTTGTTTTTCTTTATGTTTTATGGGACATGTGTGTGTGTGACGTTTATTTTTTACTCTTTATATATACATATGTTTATTATCGCAAATAAAATGAATATTGCACTTAAAAGGCTACAGTTTACTTTAATAAATGATCGCCTAAAATGACAATTCATATCGTGTCTTTCTGTCATTTGCACTAAAAGCTTCCCCTTCTCATGTTAAAGTCCTGAACCCCCTCACATAATCATGACACATCGCACTCGCACATTATCTAAGCACCCATTCCAATAACATGGGATTATCAGTAACAGTAAGACATCATTAGTGTCCATAAGAAGGTTCAATCCATTGTTTATGGCTAGATGAGCTGTTAGAAAAACTGCTGCTCTGAGTGATGCAGTGCGTGAGTTTTAAAATAGTAGTTTTTGACAATCAAGTGCCACCCCAAATAAAAGACTGGCCAGAGCTGGCCCCCCCAGAAATAATGTCCTGGCTACGCCCCTGTTTACAGGCATTGTTATTGCAGGTGTGATGCTCCGTCTGCAGAGCGCCAGAGCACGGGGACATGGTGCCGTGAGAATAATCCAGCAGAGAAGATGAATCTGAAGCAGATTTGAGTTTGTGGTGCTCGAGACTCTCAGAGACGTTCAGGCAGGACACAGTCATCAGTTCTATTCATGACTGCAACGGGCTGTCTGGGGAAATTAAATACATGTATTTATTTATTTTGTTAATCCTCTCTTTAAAACAATTGCACAGTCATGTTTACTGACCCAGTTAGTGCTTTTTTAACCCTTCTTTTGTGTTTGTTCCTCCCCCCTTACCGGTGTTCCCGGTCAAATGTGTCAGCTCTGTTTTAACTGCTCTTACATTAACACAAAAACCATTAGCCATCTCTAAATGTTATATAACACAGTGTCTCAGACTCCTGGTTCACATGGATAACCGCAGTGGATAAACAAAGGAGAGACCCTGAAACTATTCAAAACAATTGTCCATTTGTGTGTGTGTGTTCTCTCTGATGGACAATCCAGGTTCAGCCGTTCATTTCCTATGGCGCTCATTTTTGACCGGGAACACCGTAGGTGTTACAAAGTTCACTAAACCTCTCAAAATTAAATTTCACATGTTCAAATGCCTACTGTGGAAGATATCATAAGGACATGAGGCATTAAATGTGAAACACAGTATTTATTATTGATAAAGTGCTTAAAAAAAGTCTAATCTGACCCGATTATACGGAAGCATTTTTTATTTTTTTAGAATAACATTGGGATCTTTCCAGACCTACATCAGAGCAGAGCCAGCATGTTGTTTCAGAAAGGACACAATGTGTGCAGGATGCTGTGATCTCATTAACACTGCCCCCCCCCCCACCCCCCGATGGGTGGCATCTCGCCCACCAGGTCACCACTGTAACCAGCATACTACATCTCATTTTTCATGAATTAATGCCAGACCAATCCCGCTGTTTGTCATATTACAGGGTAGACTGTTGAATGAACCTGTGACTGAGTATACCTGGTCTGTAATTATGTTAAATAATATATGTATTTGTCTTAAATTCAGAGGAGGAGGACGATAGAAGGACATTTAACTTTAAGCATCAGTTTGCACTAAAGCTGTTTTTTTGTCAAAGGTTATACCAAACGATTTAAGACTTTGTTCTCCCTGCTCCTTTCCATCAAGACGGTAATGAGTGGAATAAAACAAATTACTGATGATAATATCAGAGGACTGGCAGGTATGACTACACCAGTTGTGTTCTGATCTTTGTGGTAGTTTTAGGCGTGGTAGAGACTGAGCCGAGCAGCGCCTGTTGTCTGCTCAGGCTCCTATGTGTGATTTCCACAGCGAGACGTCACACATTTTACTGCCATGTTTCCAAACTGTGTCTTGAATGTCTGCCATATCAAACTTCAACATTAACGTAGATTGATGTAAACGGAAAACTAATCTCTTCTGGGATAGAATGTGTCTCTCTGCACCAACTCTACCCGCAGCAGATATTTTAATGGGTATTTCCGTATTGGCATGCCACTTTATATTCTAACACCTCCCTGTATTGTGCTGCAGAAATCAGAAATCCAGGCGTCTGCAGAGCTGGAACAGGACGCTGCTTCAGATCAACGATAAGAATATTTGCTTACAAACAGCAGCTGGTGGGACGTGATGTTTCTGTATTTCACTCATATTAAAAGTCAGAATCAGAATACTATATTTATCCCAGAATTGGCAGACTGGGTTTTCTTGACAGATGCTCCATTTTAAAAGGAAATAAACAAAATATTAATCAATAGAATCAAGTTTATTGCCAGGTCCCTTTACACATACAAGGAATTTGCTTTGGTGTCTGGTGGTGCGAACATAAACAATTTAAGAAAATAAGTTGTACACATTTTTAGGAATCTATTTAGAATAAAAAAGATGAAAGACAAGGATTTACACCAAATTTAAATATACAAAATAACTTAAAAAGCTAAACAATTAGGACAATGTGTTTATGACAATATATGACAAACTAGTGTATATTTAAATACAGATAATAAGTTAAATTAAGAATTAGAAATAGAGGAAATAAAACACATCACACACACAACCTGTACCATGCATCCCCCCTTCACAGGGAGGGAAAGACATGGGAAATATATTGTGGCTCCACATGAGTCCTCCCAGCATGCAAAGTGTTTGCTGAGGATACAACTATCTCTGGCCTCATAACACCACATGTTTATGGGGGAAAATACATTTGGTCAACCGTCATAATGTCTTCCTGACTACGATTGTGACAAAATATGATATTTTACTCAAGATTGATTTCTAATAAGAAATGTTTCTGTTATAATGACTAGTCAATGTTAAGCACAGCTGGGGGGTTTACTTGTCAGGCATCATTTGATGACATTTTTAAAAAGTCTGAATTCTTTTTTTCTTAGAGATTATCTCAAGAAATATTACATTACTTTACAGTTCACTTGTTAGACCCATTGACCTAAAGCAAATTTACATTCAATACTATGGGCAATCCCTGCCCCCCCACAGGAGCAGTTTGGGGTGAAGTGTCTTGCACAGGGAAGAATAGAAGACCATATCTTTAATGTCATCATACAAAGTACAACAACACTTCTTTGGCAACTTTCGCTGCAGTAATAAAATTAGACATAAATAAATTAAAGTAGTAAAATCAGAGGTAGTAGCAATAAAAATACAATTCAATGTCAGTTTGCATATTTGCACTTGCAGTCTATTAGAATCAGAATCAGAAATACTTTATTTATCTCAAATTGGGAACTTCTTTTTTGTTACAGCAGCAAAATACAATACAATATGAAGCATAGCGAAAAATTTGAAATAAAAATAAGAAATATGCAGATAGTGATTAGTGCAATGAAACGGAATATTAAATGAAAATATAATATAAGTGTAAAGTGTAAAGTGTACATGTTGAGTCCAGTTCACAGAGAGACTATATTGAGCAGAGAGTTCTCTTTCAGCCTGAGGTGAATTGTTATAAAGAGTTTTTGCAGTGGGCAGGAATGATCTCCTGTACCTGTCCTTGTGACAGCGGAGCTGAAGCAGTCTGTTGGAGAAGGAGCTCTGCTGTCCTTCCAGCTGCAGGTGGAGAGGGTGGGTGGGGTTATCCATGATGGACAACAGATTACCCCACCCACCCTCTCCACCTAAAAACGTTAAATGTGCAAAACTGCATAAATGTAGTGTGTGTCTAACTGTGTGTTCATAAATGGTTATTGTAACCAAAAGATGCAAGCAAAAACAGCGATACGTATTTCTAAATAGTAGTGGTTGCAGTCTTTGAGGGGTGGAGGTGTGGAGGTGTGTGTTCACAGTTGTTGTAATGTGCTCTGAGGTTGGACAGGGATGGGAATGATGGAGTCCACAGCTCCCGGAAGTAAGCTGTTCTTCAGTCTGTTGGAGTGTGATTTTGGAACCAGGTCTCCCCTGATCACAAGATCAGCGCACTATCCCACTGTGCCACAGCCTCCCTCAAATACTAGCAGGCACACCTTTAAATGTAGAAATATTATTCTTAATAATTAAGTTATTTTTGCTCTAAATGTTTTATTAAGTTTTATTATTTAAAAAATGTGACAGAGTTGAAATGCATAGTCATAGTCAAATGCAGCCACTGTTAACCAATTTTATATTAGTCGTTATTATAGGTATAGGCAGAGGAACATTGACATTTTTTGTACAGCAAAAACACATATATTTGCTGAGCTGTCATGCTGTTTGCTTTGATCACACATTCAAATGAATCATATGCTATGCTTCATTGTTGTTACAACTATATTTCTGCAGTGAGAGTATAAAGAGTAGCCTACTACATACATGTACAGTATATATATACATTGCATTTTTTTTGCAGTCATTCTTTTACAGGTGCATCTCAATGAATTAGAATATCGTGGAATAGTTTATTAAATTCAGTGATACTATTTAAGAGACCTCATGACAAACACATATGAAAGCGAGGATACCCGGCCGTCCCCTTCTGGAGCCAGGCCCAGAAGGAGGACTCGTTGGCAAGCGTCTGGTGGACTAGCTTGCCACGTAGCCCGGCTGGGCACAGCCCGAAAAAGCAACGTGGAAAACACCTCCGCCTGTCCGTCCCGCTGGCTCACCACCTACGGGAAACAGCGATGGGGTCGGGTGCGCTGCCAGAAGGGTGGCAGTGAAAGCAGAGGGTGTCGACGGACCAGACTCAGGCGACAGAAGCAGGCTTTGGGGACGTGGAACGTCACCTCTCTGGGGGGGAAGGAGCCGGAGCTTGTGCGGGAGGTGGAGCGTTACCAGTTGGATCTGGTGGGTCTCACCTCTACGCACAGCGTCGGCTCTGGAACCTTACTTCTTGATAGAGGTTGGACTCTATTCTTCTCCGGAGTTGCCCAAGGTGTGAGGCGCAGAGCGGGTGTGGGGATACTCAAAAGCCCCCGGTTGAGTGCCGCTTTGTTGGAGTTTACCCCAGTGGACGAGAGGGTCGCTTCCCTACGCCTGCGGGTCATGGAGGGGAAAACTCTGACTGTTGTGTGTGCTTATGCACCAAACAGAAGTTCAGAGTATTCAGCCTTCTTGGAGACCCTGAAAAGAGTCCTGTATGGGGCTCCTGAAGGGGACTCCTTAGTCTTGCTGGGAGACTTCAACGCACACGTGGGCAATGATGGAGACACTTGGAGGGGCGTGATTGGGAGAGACGGCCCCCCTGATCTGAACCGGAGTGGTGGTTTGTTACTGGACTTCTGTGCTAGTCATGGATTGGCCATAACAAACACCATGTTCGAACATAAGGATGCTCATAAGTGTACGTGGTACCAGAGCACCCTAGGCAGAAGGTCCATGATCGATTTTGTTATCGTATCATCGGACCTGAGGCCGCATGTTTTGGACACTCGGGTGAAGAGAGGGGCGGAGTTGTTAACTGATCGCCATCTGGTGGTGAGTTGGGCCGAGTGGCAGGGGAAGCCTCTGGACAGACCTGGTAAGCCCAAACGTGTAGTGCGGGTGAACTGGGAACGTCTGGAGGAGTCCAAAGTCCAGGAGGCCTTCAACTCACACCTCCAGCGGAGCTTTTCAGGCATCCCTGTGGAGGCTGGGGACATTGAACCAGAGTGGGCAGTGTTCAAAGCCTCTGTTGTTGAAGCTGCGGCGGGGAGCTGTGGTCTCAAGGTCTTAGGTTCCTCAAGGGGCGGTAACCCTCGAAACTCCTGGTGGACACCGGTGGTCAGGGAAGCCGTCCGACTGAAGAAGGAGGCCTTCCGGGATATGTTATCCCTTGGTACTCCTGACGTAGTTGCAAGGTATCGACAGGCCCGAAGGGCAACAGCCTCAGCCGTGGCCGAGGCAAAGCAGCGGGTGTGGTAGAAGTTCGGAGAAGCCATGGAGAAGGACTTTCGGTCGGCACCAAAGTTGTTCTGCAAAACCGTCCGACACCTCAGGAGGGGGAAGCAGGGAACCATCCAAGCTGTGTACAGTAAGGATGGGACGCTGTTGACCTCAACTGATAGTGTGTTAGGGCGGTGGAAGGAACACTTGAAGGAACTCCTGAACCCGACAACTCCGCCCTCTATGGCGCTGGAGTATGAAGGGGGATCAACTCCAATCTCACGGGGGGAAGTCACTGAGGTAGTCAAACAGCTCCACAGTGGCAAAGCCCCGGGGGTGGATGAGATCCGCCCGGAAATGCTGAAGGCTCTGGGTGTTGAGGGACTGTCATGGTTGACACGTCTCATCAACATTGCGTGGAACTCGGAAACAGTACAGAAGGATTGGCAGACCGGGGTGGTGGTTCCTCTTTTTAAAAAGGGGGATCAGAGGGTGTGTGCCAATTACAGAGGCATCACATTACTCAGCCTCCCCGGGAAAGTTTACTCTAAGGTGCTGGAAAGGAGGGTCCGGCCGATTGTCGAACCTCAGATTGAAAAGGAACAATGCGGTTTTCACTCTCGCAAGGATCCTGGAGGGGGCCTGGGAGTATGCTCATCCGGACTACATGTGCTTTGTGGATTTGAAGAAGGCGTATGACCGGGTTCCCAGGGAGATACTGTGGGAGGTGCTGCGGGAGTATGGGGTGAGGGGGTCTCTACTCAGGGCCATCCAATTTCTGTACTCCCAAAGCCAGAGCTGTGTCCGGGTCCTCGGTAGCACGTTGGACCGATTTCCGGTTAGGGTTGGCCTCCGCCAGAGCAGCGCTTTGTTACCAATCCTGTTTGTGATATTCATGGACAGGATTTCGTGGGGGAGGGGGTCTGCAGTTCGGTGGGCTAAGGATTGCACCACTGCTTTTTGCAGATGATGTGGTCCTAATGACTTCATCGGTCTGTGACCTTCAGCAGTCACTGGATCGGTTCGCGGCCGAGTGTGAAGCGGAAGACCGAGGGGTAGACCTAGGACCAGGAGGAGTGATTATATCTCTTCGCTGACCTGGGAGCGTCTTGGAATCCCCCAGGGCTCTCTGCTGGAGCTGTTACCTCCGCAACCCTGACGGAAAAGCGGGAGAAGATGGATGGATGGATGGATATTATTTAAAAAGTAAAACTCATATTATATAGACTCATTACACGCAAAGTGAATTATTTCAAGCCTTTCCTTTTTTAATCTTGATGAGTACGGCTTACAGCTTATGAAAACCCCAAATTCAGTATCTCAGAAAATAAGATTATTGACAAAAGATACATTGGCACACTCTAATCAGCTGATTAACTCTAAACACCTGCAAAGGTGTCCTGAACCTTCAAATGGACTGTCAATCTGGTTCAGTGGGCTACACAACCATGGGGAATACTGCACACCTGACAGTTGTCCAGATGACAGTCAATGAACCCCTCCACAAGGAGTGTAAGCCTCAAAAGGTCATTGTTTGACTCACGTATGGCATGTGATCCTGTTCTTCATTTGTCTTTTAAAAACAAAACTACTACATGTGCAGTTAATGAGCTGAAGGAGGACAGCAAACCTGGACCAGATGTCATTAAGAATAATTGTATCAATTTAGGTGCTCATGTTCTGATCATCCCCTGCCTCCCACCTGGAAATGTGCAACAGTGCTCCACTTGATAAAGGAGGTGATTGCTCATGACATAAACAACTGCCCCATCTCTATTATCAGCTCTGTAGTCAAAATCTTCCAGAAATTAATTTTCACTCAGCTATCAATCTCATATTTAGTCTCCATGTCAATCTGGTTTCAGAACCAACCACTCGACACTGCTTTAAAATGTACAAATGATGTTTTTACTGCCTCAGAGAATGCCAACCTTTATGGGGCAATATTTCTTGATCTAACAAAGGCCTTTAACATTGTTGATCATTATCTACTCCTCGATAAACTGCACTCCGTTGGTGTCTCCCAGAACTCTCTTCTTTGGTTTAACTCCTACCTTCATCACCACTGTGTCAGCTTCAATGGAAGCCCTTCTGATTATCAAATAGTGTAGAAAGGCATACCTCAAGGTTCCTCCCTGGGCCCACTCCTCATCTCAATCTTTATTAATGTCCTTCCCTAATCAGGGTATGTAAGGGAAATGTAGGGAAAATCTCAATTTACTCGCTGAAAGTCCGGATCTCCCCCAAGGTGCTATTCAGGTACCTGGCCACTAGAAGACGTCTTGGCCCCAGCAACACACAATTTTCACTTTGAAGTGGCATCAGTAATGGATGTGATATGAATTTGTCTGAAGTTGTCTCACATTCTTGGTTGTCTTTTGGATACATTTAATCCAGTGAGTATAAAGTGTTCCCTAATACTGTTCATTCAACCACTACGGGATATGTATGTGGGTAGACAAACTGAGTTGTGGGAAGCAAACTCAAGTCACTGTGCAGGCACATTTTCAGGCAGACCAGGCTGAGAGCAGATACTATTCCCACCATCTTTGTGCATCGCCCTAAGGCCAAAATAGAAGGGGACCCCAAGACCTGTAAATACAGAGCCCATAGCTGATGATCACAGCTATAGTGTTAAAGGTGACACAGGTATAATAAGTAGGAACTATTGATACTTATAGTAATATTTTCAAGTGATCTTTAAGTTTGAATGTTTAAAAATGAACAGTGATATGTCTTCTACTTGCATTAGTTTCAAAGATTGAGGGGAGAAGGGGATGAGGAGACTGAGAGAAGGGAAAGTGAGAGTAAAGAAAGAGAGGACATGTCTAGTGAGGAGAGACAGAGAGAGCTGACACCATCCAACCAGAAAGATGAAAGATTCAAGATTCAACTTTATTGTCATTGCACAGAGTACAAGTACTAGGACAACGAAATGCGGTCTCTGCATTTGACCCATCCTAGTGTTAGGAGCAGCCAGTCAGCATACCAGTGAGCCAGCAGCCAGTCAAACGGATCAATGGAAACATTTAAGAAGAAAGATTTAACAAGAAATAATCACTAAAAAGCAAAGGCTGCACTAAGAAAAATAAGTAAGGAAAATGCAGCTCTCAAGAACATAATGAAGAATAGGGACAACAAATTTAAGAAAACCTTTATTAAGGCACCAAATTAAGGCACGTCAGAATGATCAACATATTGTGCTGAAACTTTAAGGGACATAATTCACTGTTGTAGTGTTGCCTTACAGACCGGTTGCTAGGCGACACTTTGGAGTTTCAGTTTCCAGTTGTTATTGTTTGTAGCCTCACAGTAGCATGTACAGTAGCTCATAGGATATTGTGTACAGTAACATATTGTTATTTGAGTACGTCACTCATAAAAAAATAAAATATAATAATAATACTTTTTTTTTTATAGAGTGCTTTTCTAAAGACCAAAAGTTGGTCCTGAATAGACCAAGAAGCTTCTCTGTAAAGGATAACATCATTTATTAACATAACGTCACATTAAGTCCACAAGGGAAACACAGCTGTGGTCCTCCCCCATGCCACTGATCCACAAACCACGTTCCACGTCTACCAGCAGGAGGAAAGGCCTCGATCTTCTGTTTACATCAAGCATTTCTACTCAGTGGGGGCCGGATCCTGTTGGCCCCTTGAATAATAATTATTAATGTATAATAATTACCTGTTCACCTGAGGCAGGTGTGTGTGTGCGGAAGAGAGGGTGACGACAGGGTCGTTGTATTTTTTGTTGACCGCAAACTGTACGACTTTGATTATTATCATAATTTCTTGTCCTAAATGGATCCTCTCGTTATTTCATTAAAGCACTTTATTATTCACCTCACATTTTGATCTCAGTAAGTCATTTTTTTGATAGCGTGTCACACAATTGTGACCAGGCCCGTCCTCAGCCTCTCAGCAACTTATTTGTTTTCTGAAGTTGCTATACACACAGACATAAATAACACACTACAGGAAAGGGAAACCCCCAAAAAGCATTATATGGGAACTTTAAAAAAATGTCAAGAGAGAGAGTTCCAAAGAATAGAGTTTACTGAAGATTCAACAAAGTACAGCAAACATGAGTCAGGTCCATAGAGTTGACTGTTTTCTCAGTGTATACGCTCCTATTTATACACTTTTCTTATCAGTTGTTTCGCTTTCATATGTATGTGTGTGTGTGTGTATGTGTGTGTGTGTGTGTGTGTGTGTGTGTGTGTGTGTGTGTGTGTGTGTGTGTGTGTGTGTGTGTGTGTGTGTGTGTAGCCTACCTCTCTCTCATCCCAGTATCAATCCAATCAGTAGAGTACTGAATGATGTCCAAGCACCAGGACAGCTCTTTTTTTTTATCTCAACTTTCTCCAATACGTGAGATACCATTACTATTCTACTCAATCATATTTTATTTGACAGGCTAGAGTTATTTTTGACATTTCAGCCTAGGTCATTTTTAATAATGTCTCGACCATGCTATTCTTATCTACTAACTCCATTTCTCATAATCTCTATTCCTTAGTTTTACACCATTTTTTTCTCAGAGTATTAATTAGTGTTGTTATATAAGATGTCCCGTCCACAAAAAAAAATATCCCACATTCTGAAAAAAAGGCTCCTGGAAGCTGTGTTTATGTTTAGGTGGACAGTTGATGGTGCAGCCTTTACTATTGGAGGAATAAAACTGAAGAGGAAGACAGCCGAGGATCTTCAGTCATAATTGAATTCAAACTGGCCCGTTGCTTTTATTAACTCTATTTAGGGTGCAGCTATATGTTTTATTTATTTAAAGTAGGCCCATTTAAATTTTTCTTCAAATGTGCAGAGGACTCCCCCATGTGCTGTATTTAATTAGTTGGCCTACAAGTGACATGCATTTTTTGAAATTGTCTTCATAAGAGTTCTGTGTATTAGAGATAAAAAACAATAACATGTAAACCGTTTTCTTACTATAATGTTATAAATAATGAAGGCAACAAGGTATATGGTATAACAATATATACACAACTGTGTAAGCTATCCAGCTATAAAATGTGTTTTGCAGCTCCGGACAAAAGCAATTGGTGGAACAGGGGGCAGAAGGTTGCAGACCCGTACTCTAATGCAGACGTTCTCAATTGTTTTTTAGCCAATGACCCCTTACAAGATAGAGAATACACTAAGGACCCCCTCATTCTGATTTGTGATTTTGGGCTATATAAATATAGCAGAACCTGCACACACACACACACACACACACACACACACACACACACACACACACACACACACACACACACACACACACACACACACACACACACACACACACACACACACACACATAAAGATAACACATCAAGTGTTTCACTCCAAGTTCAAATTAAATGATTTATAAAAGTCTAATCACAAAATAAATGCAGGCTATAAACAATTGAACACATGCCTGCATTGCACCATATATCAAGTAAATTGCGAAACAACTGCAACTGCATTGCTACAATCCCAAACCACTACTTGTAATGGCAGCCACCTCTTTTTTTACATAATCTGGATGCTTGGTCTCGAGGTGCCTCTTCAATTTGGCAGGCTTCATCGCCTCATTGGCAAGACACTGCAGGCATATCAGACATTTCGGTTTCCCTTCCACTTCAATAAATCCATGTTGGAGATACTCCTCATCGTATTTCCTTACTTTTGTTTTTTGTTTTTCATTTACTTCATTTGTAGCTGTAACCGGTCGTTTTAAAAATCTGTCCATCTTCGTAGTATGCTAGCCGTGTTATATCTCTATGATGCGAGCAGCGGAGCTCTGTGACTGACGATCCAGTTATTATTGTTTCCACTAATAATAATTCCAAACATTATTGTGACGCGCTTGATTTTTAGATGTATAGATGTGTTAGATTAGAACGTAATCTATCTATATTTTAGATTAAAAAAATACAATATTATTTGTTGAACTATGAAGACTTTTGTAAAAAATGATATCATGATAATTTAAATGAATGAATCTGAAAACTTTTCACGGACCCCCTGGCAGAGTGCCACGGAGCCCCGGGGGTCCGCGGACCCCACTTTGAGAACCACTGCTCTAAGGGATCTTATCTTCTGTCTCTCTGCTGGGGGTTTGGTTGTTGGAGGATTCCCCTCCTCCCCCCTCAGTTTGCTTTGCAGCTCGGAATTCTCTTTAGGGTGGGTTTTCAGTTGTTTGCTTACATTTGTGACTCCCTCTCTGCTCTCATGCAGCCGTCACGTGACTGCACGGCGAGTCAGAGTGAGAAGAGCTGTTGTAAGTGCCCGATCCGTCCCCCCCGGCTGCACATGCGCGTAATGACGTACGCGGAAACTCAACGTTTTCCTGCCCGATTTGTACCGCGCATTTTCCACATTTTACAGTACTTGACGGCAGCCAGTTAGTTTACCTAACCGGAAACAGATGTTGGCGATCGGAAACAGTTTGTTATTTTCGCGCATGTGCAGCCGGGGTAACGGATCGGGCACTGACAGCAGGTGTTTCCGTTTTGAACATTCACAACCACTATGATAGGGTTAGGGAGAAGTGTACTGGGTCTAGACAAAAGAAACTGAAACTTAAGTGTCAGGCTCTTCGTGCATGTATTCAATACACAATCTGATTCAATCTGCCAACATCTGCATACATCTTCTGCCACACGTAGCATCATAGGTATGTAATGATGTTTTATATTCTTGTGATCCATTGCAGTTAATTATTTGTCTTATTCTGTGGAAGTGTTATTTTATTCGAAGTCCAGGAGTAGGTTTAAAAGAAAACAAAGTGAGGCTCCTCATATAAGTTTTAAAAGGAGTAGTACCTACTCAAATGACACAATATTAGAAACTCAAAGCAGTTATCTCTGTGGCGGTCAGCGAACAAAGAGATCGATTCTTCAGTTCAATCGTCCTTTTATTCTGCGATCGCCTTTTTCCTATTGGTCGCCTCAACGCAAAATAGAACTTCCGGTCAGTTTAGTGATTACGTGGCATTGGGTCGTCTCCCTCCTTTAGGGTATTACAACGTCAATAAGGAGAATTAGACATTGTGTGTTTAATGTATAACACCACAAGTCACTCTCCTTATTTACTCTTTCTCTACATCCTGTCGGTTAAGGAACGAACTAAAAACTAAAAGTGTCATCTGTGGTATACATCCGGTTACAAAAATAAACAGTTTCAAAATAAAACGGTTTTCAAAATAAGATAGTGTTGTAGTTACACATAATATAGATGTTTATTCCTTACAATTGCTTATAGTAATGTTGTGCAGTTTAATGTTAAATGGCTACCAAGCTCATTTCTGTCAATAGTATTTATACCATGTGCTTAATGATGACATGTTTGACCCTTATGCATTCCTCAAATTTTGCACCCTCTGGACACCTTTGTGGCAAAAATATACATGCACAAAGAAAATGCTAAAATGGTAAATTACATCCTTATATATACATACTTATACTCAAACCATTATTTCACAACCTCACATTAAACCAGATGTTCTTTATGCTATAAACAACCACATTTGTGTTTCGAAACAGCATTCTACAAAAGCATGACAAATTAAAGAAAAATAAAAAAAGTTAAATATTTCTAAATGAGTGACCCATCTGTAAGTAGGCTTGGCATCCCATAATACCTAGCTGAGTCAATATAAAACAATCAGACAAATCACTTTTCAATACATTCATTCAGAACTGCAACTCGAAATGGTTACAAGGGGAAAATACTGAAAAGACAGTTTTCTAACAGTTTTCTGTCCTTTGGGGTTACTACTGATTTCTCTTTCTTTAATGTAGATTCCATCAATGGCCAAATACATCACAGAACTTCAAGTGTCACTTGATGCAGCTGAGGAGCAATATCTTCAATCAAATGGCTTCAAGAAAATCAATGTTGATCTGAACAAAGGAGCAAGAGGAAATTACATCTATCTTTGGTACAAACGTGGATCAGTGCCTATCACCAAGGTTCAAGTTTCCTTCAATGAACAGATGACTGTTGGTTTGATCAATGTAGGGTACACAAAGATCAACAAAGATCTCAATGCTGGAGCAGGAGGTAACCACCTCTACCTTTGGTACTTCCAAGGGTCCGGAGAGTTTGATACTCCCATTGTGGACATCACTGTCACTGCAGATGCAGACAATGAAGCTGCAATGTTTGGATCTGGTTGGGAGAAAGTGACCTGTGATCTGAACCGCGAGGCACGGGGGAACTGGATCCACGTCTGGCTGAAGAGAGAGGAACAAACTTACATCTGTGATGTCACTGCCACAGATGCCTTTGGGTCAGACAGCGACCAGTTTAAGGCAGGCTACATCCGCGTGGATGAAGATACTAACAGAGGTGCAAGAGGATCATATGTCTTCATCTGGTTCCGTCAAACCACCAACCCTGAGAATGCACTCAAAAATCTGCAAGTGTCCATCAATAATAGTCAGTATCAGCAATATCAGCAGCAAAATTACCAGCCAGTGAGTGTTAACCTGAACGAAGGGACCGGAGGTCAACCTGAGTACCTGTGGTTCAAGAAAGAGGGATCCAACAATCCAATTAAAGCCATCACCGTGCTTCTCAATCGAGATTTGTTTGCAGCTTATGAGAGGGCTGGTGTCACCGTTATCAAGAAGAATCTCAACGAGGGCAACAAGGGCAACATTGAGTACCTGTGTTTCTATCAGTGAAGGCAGAGCTGAGAGTTAAGATAAGATAAGATGTACCTTTATTAATCCCCGTGGGGAAATTCAAGTGTTTATGCAGCAACAGAGAAGAGGAAAAACAGTACAGGTTCACAGGGATATGAAACACAAATTGAGTTCTCAACACTCACTTAAGTGGAACACAAAGTCCAACAATGTTTGTTAAATAATTTGGTGATGGCCACTTTTAATAATTGTTCTTCTTTTCTATAAACAATGTGAAATATTTTTTGTATGTGTGTGTTTTCAGTGCTACTAGTAATAATAGAAAGTATTAATATTCAGGTGTTCTTCTGTACATCTCCCCAATGATATCAAAATGTTCCAAATGTCTATTTTTCAACTTTGATCTTAATTATTGATTAAATGTTAAGGCTCTGTTTCACTTTATTCTGCACAGGTCTGCTCTCAATAAGGCACGGTTGCATGTGAGATGTGTTTGCTGAGTTTTCATAATCTTATGCCCATCCAGTGTCGAGCCGTGACTATATACCTAGGCCAGGGGTCGGCAACCCGCAGCTCCGGAGCCACATGCGGCTCTTTAAACCCTCTGCTCTGGCTGGCTCACTTGAGCTATGACAAAAATAAGATAGAAATAAAATCAAATAATTTGTAGGACTATTTACATTTTGTGCATGTTTGAACATTTTTCGTATCTTGATTTTCGGTTATACTGTGACACATAAATTAATAAAACCACAGATTTAATCAGGTCAACTAAAATATGCTCTATTGGCCGTACACATGAGCCATTTCTTCCGCGTCAGAGACTCGAGGCTTCCGCCTGGCTCCGCACACTTAAATTTACGGAAGTAAAGATATCTGATCAATAACGACATGTATAGCCGCATGTCGTCATTTCAGCGCTGGTTGTCTTGGTGGTGTCCAGCAAATGAAGTGGGCTCCATAAATAATTGGACAGCCTCCTGGGGAAGGCATTCATCCTACTTTCGAAGGGGCAGATCTCATTTCGGCCAATATTTCAGGGCTCTTTGGACTTAATCCATAACAAACCCGGGTTGAGACCAGTAGGCGGAGTCGTAGTTTTAAACGCTTCTCTGCACCTTCTCCTGGGCAGTCATCCATACAAAGCCCGAACCCAATAAAATACCCAATATTGACGGTGTGTGTGTTTGCCACAGGAGCAGCGTAAAGTAAAAAGTAAACATAATAATCTAATAAAGTAAATGTAACCACTACTACAGCGCATCAAACCAGGAAGATTAATTGTGGACTCTTAACCCATGAGAAGACCCATTTCTACTTGCGGGATAATTAAGGGAAACCTATAAAAGACTAAATAGACCACATATTTCTGAAAGTTTTTTGAACTAGTGATTCCAGCATATGTGACAGTTTAGCTTAGGCCAAATGGAAACTTTTGAAGCAATTTTTTTCCTCCGTGAAGCAAAGACGCACATTGCATTTCCGACAGAGGGTGGTGGTCGCATTGTGTGCAACCTGGTCCGCACAAACATCCTGTGGAACTCCGGCACGAACCCTCTTGGGAGGTGGTGGTGGAGATGTAGCATTGAGTGATGGGCGACCTCTTTCTGAGTGCAGAAGAATAAGTCTAGATGCGACCTCTGACTGGAAGCTCCTTTGTTTCAGTGGCTTGTGGATACCATTCACCCCACTGTATATGGGGGACGATAGTTTGGGAAGTGTGCGGGACGTTGCCAGGAGTTCAATGTAAAGCCAGCCCACATTTTCCCTATTACTTCATAAGGAAAGCAAATCTGGATCAGCTCGTTTGTACCCCCGTTTTTAGAGATGTGGGTAAGGAGGAAAAGAGAGAGGGTTGTATTTTCTGACACTTTGTGAGTCTCCTTACACACCGGGGACACATATTTATGGATAAAAGGCAGCAAAAAGTGCATTTTACATAATTAGGGACCTTTAAGGCCTGATAACCGCACCACTCTTGTAAATAGTATGGTCCGAAACTGACCACATGGTGCGTGCAACTGTTCCGAATTCTGCCAGCAAAGAAACCCAGTACAAGAAGACAGCAGGCAGACGGAAGCTGATCTAACCCGCGTAACCAAAGCAACAGCCAGTTTGATGATCAGGCAGGGAGTCTGCTACACTCTGAGCTGTCCGCTTACTGCGAGCAGAAGATCCATCTGTCCTCGTGGTGAACCTCCCACCTGAACCCCTCAACAGTTTCTTTCCACACTTGTTTTTGCAATTAATCTTAAAGGACAGGGTGTTTTTGTGAAAAGAAACTGATGGAAGTCCAGGTGTGAAAGTCAAACTAAAATTTGTCTCTTACACACACACACACACACACACACACACACACACACACACACACACACACACACACACACACACACACACACACACACACAAAAGGAAAGAACAACTCAGCACTTTGCAGCAATGAGACAGGTATAGAATGGCTGATTGTGTGTGTGTGTGTGTGTGTGTGTGTGTGTGTGTGTGTTAGCAGAAGCACTATTCAGGGTGGTTAAGACCAGAGATCAGTTCTGAGTGGTGAATGATGGAGCATGCTGAACAATCTAAAGCTTTAACCTCTGATTCCAATCATTCAACATCCGATCATTTAACTTCGGGAACAAATATGGTAACGTAGAGGGGGGAGCCTGTTTTATGAACCCTCGAATGCATGAACTTATGTGACTGGGGTTGATAAATAGACAATTTATCAGATGTGTGTCTACACTTATTAGACATAAGTCTTTTTGTTTCGCCAGATGTCAACTAGTAAAACTCCCAATAACTCTGTGGATACAAGGCAATGAGACAGTTTTGCACTTATATCTGTCGGTGGCACTAGATAAACAAACAAACACGTTATGAGTTCAGGTGTGCGAGAGCAGTTAAACCAGGTGTTGATTTTGGAATAAAAAGCCTACAGCTGTTTTGTCCTTCCTTCAGTCTGCAGGCTGAACCTGTGCGGAGGGACTTCAGACTGCTCTCTTATCTTATTCCCCCACAACGTCTCATTAATAATGTTAAATACAGCATGTGTTGTTAACAGAGTCATTAAATACTCATTTGAACTAATTGGTTTGTAATCAACCTCACAACCCAGAACATACACATCCTGCTGTCCAAAATGGAGTCGTTAACAAGTGTTTTATTCCATGTAAATATTTACAAGATACTAAATTGCAACTAAATAAATGATAAAAGAATGAATAATTTTTTTAGACACAGTTGAATAAGGCAGTGAAGGGAGAATGGGGTGGGATGACCCAGTGGGTAAGTTGACCCACCCCCTGTGTTAGGGAATATTTTGAGTAAGCTTGTAACCTTTCGCTCAGGCCTGCCTGCTTCAGAAGTTTCCACCACAAATTAGCGTTGTCGGCAGGATACCAACACATCATCAGACCTGGTAAGTGTGATTTCTTTAACTCTTGTTTTTGAACATTGCCTTGCCAGTATCTGTGATTGACGGTATCGTAAAATGACCTGTATAGAATTGCTTTGTTTGATTTTGGCTACTGGAAATTTGAGGGTTTCTAACGCCTAGGAGGTCGGTGTCTGGGGACTCTGTCCTGGCCGAGTTCCTCTGGGTGTGCTGCGGGGGCACACGTGCCTTTCACACACACACACACACACACACACAGCTCCTATTCAAACAAACCTTAATAAACAGAGTAAGATTACGAGAAACTTCGGGTTGCAAAGACGGTTTATTAAACTAATGTTTATTAATCCTAAATGATGGTGGTTTCAGCGGTCAGCACACACAGTTTATGAGAAACAGCTTGAGATATCCACATATATCGCCTCCCTCTGAAATACCTAGAAATTGTTGTTGGGAGGGAGTGCACAGCCTGGGCCCAAACTCTTACTCACTCCACCACCCCGTGGCAGAGGGGTCTAAAGGCACAGCCTGACTGTTTCCCGGCTCCTACTTGCTGGAGGGTCGGGCAGCTTGGGGGTGCAGAAATAAAAGGCTAATTGGTTACTGGTGTGAGGTGGCATGCGAGTTTCTGAACCTGGTGTGTTTCATTGTTGATTATGAACTTGATCACTAGTGGATAGAGTTAGTCTGAGGAAGACTATAACTAACTGCGTGGTGCTGGATAGAAAGAGGACTGTGGGGTGGTAGAAGTCTGTGTCTCCTGATCGGGGGGGCATAGCACTCATTAGCGTGTAGGTTAATGTGGGTCGCAAGAGGACAAGCTAGTTATTGCTCTTGGACGCTCTTCTGGGACAAATCTTACTTGTATACAAGGACTGTGAAAAAATTGTGGTATCGCACTTGGAGACCACCCCTGACCCCGCTGAGACACCTCACATTTGATCAAATTGAGCTGAGTGAACTTGCTGATGCACTGTGGTTTATTGAGAGTTCATGTTTGTTTGTCTGATTGTTTGTATTGGGGGTCTATGTTGGTTTGTCTAACCGCCGTCTCGTGCATGACTTGTAACCACTAATAATACATCAGTCCAGATGTAAGAAGAAAATTAGATTATATTGCTCTAAGAATCAGTTTTAAGATGTTAGGGTTGACTTTAAGGCCTTGTGAGGCCCCGTCCTAAGTTATGTTTGTGACCTTTTGTAAGAACTCTGACCCGTCCTGCACCCTGAGGGCCTCAGAGGCATCACTGCTGGTCATGGTACGACCTGCCTGAGGAGACCAGGGTTGGAAAGTGGGGGGGAGCAAACTGAAAGCATGACATCTGCTTTAAAGACTTGGAAGCGACGCTCTCACATCAGCACCAACCTCGGGTCAGGCAGATGAGACTAACGGTTTCACTTAGGGCATTTTGGTTCAAATACATGACTCTCGTTACCACAGAGTGGTTTTATTTAAAGGCTATTCACACTGCTATGCATATGATGCCTGCTTGATGGTGAGCTGTTAAAAGCCCCTAATATTTGTTTGTAGGTTCTCATCTTACAAACACAATTAGCTCTTATTGTTTCCTATGGTTACATCACCTTAAATGGAGTAATGCAAACTGGTTATCAAATTTAGGGTTTTGATTTTGTTTGAAATTTCTCAGCAATAACACCCTCAGACACCCAATATCCTCCATGCTGTGCCATCTGTAATAAGATGTGAAGGGGATGCAGCTCTGCCTCCTGATATGCTCTGGTCTTAAATCCATTTTTGCATAATATTTGTTTCTCACCATTGACTTTGTAACATGCTGCACACAGGTGATACTGCTGCTCAATTGTACATTAGCTAAACTATGTCATGCTTAAATCAACTCCTGAGATATTATTTCATGTCAGTAAATGGTGATCTAATATAACATTTAAAATCTTTGAGAAGGGGGCGTATCCACAGGGACTAGCTCACCTTTCACTACAATAACATGTATCTTCTCTGGACTGATAGTATATGATTCTTGTTGAATGACTAACACAAACTTTCTAAATATGCATGTGCATGTGTCAGGAAGGCTCCCAAAGCAATCTGAGGGGCCTGTCCTCTCTGACGAGGCCGAGGTTCTGAGACCGGCTTCGGAGATCGGATTCGGAGACCGGTTCAGAGGTCGGGTTCAGAGACCAGTTCGGAGGCTTCTATAATACGAGGATCCATGTTTTCTTGGAAGAATATATTGTTTTAATCTCTCCTATCATGGGGGAACACACCTGGATGTGCCACGTGGAATACGCAGCTGCACTGCTCTCACCATTGATAGCAGGAGGAATACAGGCGGATGAGCCTCTGTTTCACTGGAGGGGTCCACTACAGAGCTCATTGAATGAGCCACACAAAAGTGAAATGGGGGGGGGGGTTGAAATAAGCCTTTTGCTCTGATGAAGAAGAGTTTTAATCAATAAGCTTCTCAGTGCTAATCTACAGTATCAGGATGCCTTTACACACCAGACACTCAGAAAGGTTTCCTAAAGAGAGGAGGAGAACATATCGGAGAGACTTCTTATTTTTCCAGCTCTCGTACAAAGATGAACTTTGAATTGAATGAACAGTCTCCAAAAGTACAATGAATGATTGTTCCATATTTCAAATGACCAAACATAGTGGTGATTAATATATTTTGTCAGATCAGGTGACACTTTTAAAATTAAAATAAATAAGCTGTTTTCTGATTATAAGACATTGAATAATATTTCTAATATTATCACAGATAATGTTAATATCATCTAAAATTCAGACTTACCAATACTACTCTTTCTATATTGTCTATGCACAGACAGAACTACATTTAAAGTGAATAGAAATGTCAGTTTAGGAAACTAAAACTAATGTGTAATCATTTATATAACAATGACTCAGCATAATTGTTCCTCCAATTAGAGAATGATCATCTTAAAAATGGATATTCCATATTCACCATTAGATAAACACAAATCCTTTCAAAGTACATTTTCGGCTAAGTATGGCTAGAAAAAAGTAATTGATTGAGTAAATTTGGTACGGATCAGTTGTAGCATTTACGATGATACATGTACTGTATCTATGAATTTAAGTTTTAAGGGTGCTTAATCCTTCCTTTCCAGGGTTTGCCTTTTCTTTTTGAGATTGTTGAACATTTTGAGAATTGTTCAACAATTCCTTTTCAGATTTTGAAATGACATTGATTTGATAAACTTTACTTCTTTAACTTTGACTAGAAGGAAATAGCATTGATTTTATTTTATTTTGAGCAACATAAACGTAATTGTATTCATAAGTGGAGTGGCACTTCAGCCTTACAGTTTATGTGTAGATTGATTAACTGTAGCCTGAATTAAGTAATGTTAATGATATACTGACTAGTGTTCAGCTTACAACTGTAGCTCAGTTTTAATTGATAGATTTATAGCTTTAAAGTAAATAAATAAGTAAAAGAATTAATGATAGTCTGATAAAGATAAATGAAAAGATAAATTAATGATAAAACATATTAAAACTTCAAATTTTCATGTAATTATGTAACTGCTTGAAAAAAAAGATCAGACCAGAACACTGAAGATGATTTTTATAGTGACTGGTGCGTCAGTCATTGTGATTGAATGTTTCAATCTGAAATATTCATTGTTTAATCTGATTGTTTGCAACAAATTGTAGAATGCCAACAACTTTTCTGAAGAGTCTCATTTTTTACAAGTCCACATAAATGTATTATTAGATTACGGTTTATTAAATTATCAAAATTGATAAAAAGAGAGGAACTGTTAGGGAATATTTTGTGTAAGCTTGTAACCTTTTGCTCAGGCCTTTGTTCTCCTCACAGCTGCTTTTGCACTGCTTGTTTTCAAGTTAGCCAGTTTTGTCCTTCCTTTCTGTCCTCCTCTGGCACAGGCTAACGGCCTTGCAGGTGCTTTTATCTTCATTAAGGAGGGGTAGCCTGGGCTTCCGCAGACTTGTTCCCACAGTAGGTACAGTCTCACGCCTGTTCTTAGACTGGTTTTATTGTTTGGGGCTGAGCCCAGATGCTTCGTTAGACACCTTATGTGTGACCTAGATGACAGGTTAAGTTTTGACGTATTGTCCTAGATTGTTTAGTCTGCTGCTCTGAGAATGTTGATTATCCATTTGGAACTAGTTAAAACCTCTTCATATCCCTGAGATCTTCGAATAGGTTTGGCAACCGCTGTGGCAGCTCATGTCTACCGCAAATGTGTTGTCAATTCTCCGGCCGTAACTCCGAATAAACCCAACAGTGTTTTGCCATCAAGTTCCTGCTCTCCAGTGTCTCTCTGTTTCATCTCCATTGCTTCAGAAGTTTCCACAACACCCTGTATCTAGGGAACTGTGCACATGTGTTGTCTTGTGACCATACATTCAGGAAGCACCATCATTTATATCTGGCTGTGATGGAGAGAAGCACATGGTAAAGTGGTAAAGGTGTTCTTCACTGTAAACCATGTTCTGCTGTCAAAGTAAACTTTCAACATGTCAGGTATAATTATTAATCTGTCAAAGCTAATGTATCCAGCTCTGAAAATATGTATCATACATGTTGGATATTTAGCAAGGTGTAAAACCATGTGAATCATTTAGCTACAGATTAGCATGAAGGACTCAACTAGACAGTTTCTTTCACTGTAGAAACTATCATGCCAAGAAAGTCCAAGAGAGAGACTGGCAGGGCTGGACTGGCTATCTGGCGTACCGGGCAAAGCTGTTACAAGGTCATGTGATATGTTTGAAGTTATGCTAGTGCCGTCCAGTCTAGAAATACCCTAGCTAGCTAGCTAGGCAGATTAGCTATTCACTGCTTCGGCGTTTTTCCCATTTATTGCTTGAAACTAAGACTAAATGTGTCGCCCCCACTCTCTCAAATCAGTCACAAATATGTACCGATTTATTTTCGTACACCTTTCTTGTATTGTTTTGACAGCTTATAGAAATCTTCCATTTGTTTTGAGCTGTCAGCTGTCACAAGGACGACATGTGCTGTGTCTTGTAATTGCTAGTGCTACTAGTTATGGCATCCCCCCTTTCACTTTCTCAAATCCAACAAATATCTTATTTCTACTCTACTGCTTGTCGTGTCTTGTGCAACTGTGATTTTATACAAAATTTATTTTTGTAATATTTTCCTTCTGTAATGGCATGCCATAGCTGATAGGGGGGTGTGTGTGTGTTAACATTCCATTCAGTAAGCTCACTAACAGTATGTGGATTGGAGCAATTTTAAGCTGAAAGTATAAAAACATTTAACCAAGGAAATTATTACTACAGGTTTAATTTTATTCAGTAAGACTTAAAACATACAGTAGTGTGTGTGTGTGGTGCCTTAGCTTTGGTGTCAAATATTGCTCTGACTAGATTTGGTTTCCAACTTATATTGTTGTGTTTAAAGCCAAATCAGAACGTTGAAATGGGAGTGGAAGATTTATTTATATATATATATATATATATATATATATATTAAAAAATGGCGCTTGGGTGATCAAAAGTGCCCGGGCCCTTTTCAGATGCCAGTCCAGCCCTGGAGACTGGAGAGAGAGAGGAGCCACTGAGGGCGAGGGAGGGAACTCCATCAGAGCAGTGGCTAAAGACAGAAATACTGACAGGTGAACCCTGCATAGAGACACAAGGAGGAAGGAGGACAGGAAGTGGAAACAGTACAGTGGAGCGGCAGAGCGGAGAGTGTCTTCACTCAGGAGAGAGAAGGAGCTTCAGACCCGATCAAAAAACTGCTCAGTTCAACGGCCGTACTCCAGAGAAATCTGTGAACTGCTTTTGAATCAGCAGACAGAAACACCACTCCTGTACCAAACCACTCAGGTTTAAACCTGAGAAAGTCAATCGGTCAGTTTACCCACGGGTGGCTCAATGTACCCCCGGACTCAGATATACTTACCCATTAGAAGGGGCAAGTTAAGCCACAAGACCCCTTTTTTTAGAAGTTATATTTTCATGGCCTTTAGTGATAGAAGCATTATTCTCATCTTGATTGACAGAAGACATCCTGAAGTAAAGGTTGTTGTTGTCATTTCACTTCTACCTCATTTTCCCTTGCCGAGAGGATGACATAAGTAAAAATTGGCTCATCTCACCCCACTCTCCCCTACGGTCACTGCTTTGATGAGGGCCATTCAAGTAGTCAAGGGAAACTTAGATGGTCCTGATTCAAGTGGATAGAGAGAGTTGATTTTTCAATAGACTACTAAATAAGAAGGTAAAAGGCAGCAATTATCTCCTGATACCACTAGACAGAACTTATAGTAAGGGCCACGCCAGCACAATATGTCAGATAGAGATCTGCCTTCTGGACAAGTTGGATGTTAAGCACTGATGAACGTTTGGGGAAGAGGTGAAGGAGTAAGAGGGATCTGGACTGAAGCTGAGGCAGAGCTAGACTGGGTGCAGGATGTCTGTTTTAGGCTTATTTCTGCCTGAGGTGAAAACACGCGCCCAAAGGTGTTGGATTAAGCCAAGTTTAAACTCGAATATGAGGTATGATCTCAAATGAATTTGAACTAAACCAGTCTTAAAACTATTCCAGCCAGTTGCGTAACGCTGAGAGAGAACTTCAGGCAAGGTGATTGAAGGACAACATGAGTGTGTGTGAGAGGTTTCCAAGCTGTTTGTTGTAGCTTTAAAGGTCCCCTATTATGTAAAATGCACTTTTTGATGTCTTTTATGCATAAATATGTGTCCCCGGTGTGTAAGGAGACTCACAAATTGTCAGAAAATACAACCCTCTCTCTTTTCCTCCTTACCCACATCTCTAAAAACGGGGGTTCAAACGAGCTGATCCAGATTTGCTGTCCTTATGACCACGTCCACGTGACATGTCCAAACCTATGGTCCCCAATATGCGCTGAATCCCTCCCACAGCTGTTTTGGAAGTGATATGGTCTGTGTTTCAATATAGCATAATAGGAGACCTTTAAAAATCCTGCTCTGGGACCAAGCCTCTGAATACATTTGAGATCTTTATGCCTACTGTATTTTTTGAGAAATAAACTGATACATTTGAATTGATCAGAATCAGAATTGTATTAGTCCCTCTGCAGGCAAATTTACAAATTTAATCAAAAGTGGCATAGCAGGGCGAAAAAAGGCACAAAGGCATGCAATAACACAGAATAAGCTCACATATTAGTATATAGAAGAAAAGCACACATTAGTTATACTAGAATAATGTACGTAAGTACATGAAGTACACATCCATGGCTAAAAATGAGCAGCAACTTCAGAACTGAGTGTATGTAACGTAAGGTGTTGAGACATTATAGAAGTGATGATGATGATGATGATGATGATGATGATGATGATGATGATGATGATGATGAGGACGATGATGGCGATGTTGATGATGATGATGGTGATCATTGCACAGTAATTCTAGAAAATGCGTCTATATTGCACATTGTCGTTTATTCATACGTTTTCAACAGTCCGTATTGTGTGGGGGTCTACCAGGGGCCTTGGTGATTGTAAAGCCTGACTGCTGCAGCAGCCTGTCACTGAAGGAGCTGCACAGTGCAGACAGGGTGTCCTGGAGGGGGGGACACGTTGTCCAGCAGGGCAGCTTGGCTGCCATTCTCCTGTCTCCCACCACCTCCACAGTGTCCAGAGGACTCCCCAGGACAGAGCTGGCCTTCCTTATCAGTCTCTTCAGTCGCTTCCTGTCAGCAAGTGAGATAATGCTGCCCCAGCAGACCACACCATATAGGATGGCTGATGCCACCACAGAGTCATAAAAGGTCTGAATGAGTGCCCCCTGCACTCGAAAGACCTCTGACTCCTCTTGTACAGAGCAGCAGAATGATCAGTCCAGTCCAGTTTGTTGTTCAGATGAACACCCAATCTCAATGTCCATCCCCTGGATGTTCACTTATGTGTTGGGGGGGTGTTGGCGCCATCTGAAGTCCTCCAACAGCTCGTTGGTCTTCCCTGCGTTAAGCTGGAGGTGGTTCCTCTGGCACCAGAGGATGAAGTCCTGCGTCAGCTCCCTGCACTCCCTGTACTCCCCGTCGTCCTCGTTGGAGTCCTCAGAGAACTTCTGCAGGTGACAGGTGGCAGTGTTGTGGGTGAAGTCTGCAGTGTAGAGCGTGAAGAGAAACTGTCCCCTGGGGGGACGATAAATAGATGATAATTTACATCATGCACATTTGTAATGGAGGCCTGTGAGCCTAACAGTTTAGAAAATAGGCATTTGAACACAGCAGGGTGTTTTCAACATGTTTTCTTGCTTTTCAAGCTTCTGATTGACAAATGAATATCAGTCTGGAAGTGTGTTTTAACCACCTTGCTGTAAACACTACGTTCACTTCACCTTACTGTACAGAAATTGTTTTTCTCTCGATTATGCCGATACTTGATTAGGAGTTGCTAGTATGACATCTGTCTGCAGGAAGATGTGTGAATATCTGAAGTGGCAGAGTAGATGAGGCGGACACAGAAATAGATTTTCAATAACGCATGTCTGAATGCTTTCATTTGTACTGACATAATTGAGAAAGCAGCTGCAAATATCATGTCAACTCAGATGAAGGAAATGACTTCTGAGCCCCCCCATGATCTACCTCCTACTGCATTGTTTATTTGGCTTGTGTTTTCTGAGGCCTTTAAAAGATGTGTTAGTCTAACACTGTCAAAACATCATTTACATGAAGATGCTGCTGAGACATCAAACAGTTCATACTGATCAGCTGAAACACTCTGAAAAACTGTGTGGGCATAAAGACAGCACATGCAGTCATGTTGAAACAGGAAGTGGATCTGTATAGTTTTTTATTTGGTTAAACTTAACACAAGGACGGAGAGTCAAAACAATCTTGAATGGATTTCAAGTATTGGGCAACAAAAAAAAAAAATATATATATATATAGATGGCCTACCTTAGAAAATAAATAATAATGATGGAAAGGGAATACAAGTGAGATGCAAAGCTGTTAACAATTCTTACTGTATTAGTAGATGCATTACAGGTGCCCATCGTTTGATTTTTTCGTATTTTTCTGCAAGCGCAATAAATATGTTATGTGCTCCATGTGGTGGATATCCCGCACTCTCTGAATCCAGCAGTTATAGGTGGGAGGTTCTGGTTTCAACCATTGAATGGTGATGCACTTCAGAGCCGCTGTCAATAAAATACTTAATAGATACGTCTTAGACTTCTCTTCTAGGCCCTCAGGTAATACTCCCAGTAGAGCCACCATCGAATTAGAGCAATATTTTGCTGGAACACTTCTTTAAGAGCCTCAAATATCTCTTTCCAAAATATATTTAAGTTAGGGCATAAACAACATATATGAGTATGATTTCCTCCAACATAACTTTCTATGTGTTGGGCCCATTTATATCTGGTACTTTAGGAAAATTGTCTTTTAATGCCCTCTCTTTTAAAGCGGCTGTGGTTGGATGTGATCAGAGGTGTTCTTGCACCTGGTACCACACCCAAGAAGGATCTGATGGTGCAGCTGAAGCAGTGATTCCCAAACAGTTTAAGGCTGAGTCTTTCTGTCTTTTAGTTTTCTGTTTTGGACTTTCGGTACAGACAGCATTTGTTTTTGAGGTAACAAGCTTTCGAAAAGCGGTGCAATGGGATATTTTGTCCAGGCTATGGGGGATTTGAAATCAGGGAGGCCTCTGACCCTAATCCTACTCATCTCAACTCATCTTGACTGTATCTTAATATCACTTGGGTTGTACCGATCTGAGTAATTTGATATGTTCGGGCTGTCAGTGTTCAGTCAGACCTTGTAATGATATATATCATAATTTGATCATTTCTTAGCATTTGTTAATTTCAGTTTGTTTAATTTCGGCTGAAATATCTATAGTCATTTAATCATTTATCATTATTTGTACAATTCTGCTCCAGTAACTAACTGTGTTAAAACCATACTTATTTTGTCTTTACATGTTTTGTGCAGATTAGCTTTATGTGTTACTCTCATGTAACATATAAAGCCTTTTGCCTGTGAGGCTCTGCCAGTGAAGGAACAGCAGGCACTAAAGATGACAACAAAATGAGAGACTTTCACACTGAGCTGTAAACAGGTACATTTTGAGGTAAATAACATGAACAGTCTCATGCTGAGTTTTGCTGTTGTTGACATGTGTTTTCAGGGGAAAGGAGGAAAGTCGACCCGGCTGCACTTGTTGCTGTGCGAGAAAAACTTTGTGACTGGAAGCACCTGTGTGGCAGCAGAAAAATAATCAGGCTGAATGAAGCTCAATATCAGATACTGATCAATTAAATCATGCCTTGATCAGCCCAATACTGATCTTTATATCGGATCAGGACATCCTTTATTAATATTTGCTGAGGCATTTTCCTCAGCCATGATCAGAGTATCATACTATGGTCAGAACAAGCAGGTGAATCATTTGATTGTAATGGTTATTTCCAGAAATCAGCTCACCAAATGCTATTATTGTGTTGTAAGAATAATCAATATATTGAAACAGAACATTAAATGACATTCCGACGGACATGGTTCTTCCGGTTCTCCCAGATGTTATTGTTTTTAGCCTCAGTTAGCATGTAGCTGATAGTATATCGTATATATGAGGAGCACAAGAATGATGCGTGGATTTACATACTAAACACAACGCCTCTAACTCTCACGCTGTAATAATACTATCACGTGTTTAATAACCAATAAACCTCAGAAGGATTGTATAATAAGATATCTTAAGGGGAAGCGTCATGACTACATCATCAGATGGCAACGGTGACTTCATAAGAGGGCTAAGCAGAACGTGCCCTGGACCAGCCTCCGTCGACGTCAGCCAATAGCCTCCTTGCACGGTAACCGTAAATTCTACTTCCGCTGTTACTTGTATGCGCGTCTAAACTTCCGGTCGAACACTTCCGTGTTATGATAGCGTTTGACAGCTGGATACCGGTAACCGGCTTTTACTATTTAGAAGTGTACAATGAGTGTGTTCACAATAAAAGAAAGACGACTGACCTTTCAAAGGGTGGGGACATCGGCACTGCACTGTTGTGTACCTCAGTGTACGAATTCTTCGAGGTACAATAAGCTACTTTCCTTTCATTCATTTCCCGTTGACCCGGCGGTACGGGCCGAGTGGCTGAGGAGAATCCGAAGGGATAATTTCAGTCCGACGAAACATTCAAAGGTCTGCAGTAGGCACTTTAAAAGCATAGATTTTGTCATGACAGCCGGGGGACTAAGAAAACTCCAAAAGGGATCAGTCCCTGTTCTGTTTTCTTGGAACGGGTTTGAGCTATCGGCACCTAGACCGAGTGTTTGGGAGAGGCGCCCGTGGCCAGATGTGGAGAGTCCCGATGTCTCTGACAACGAGATGGAAATCGCGGCTGTAGCTACTGACCACGACTACTCGGTGTTGCCACAAACGGTGATACGAGCAAGTGACTTGGTTGAGGACAACGAAGCCTTGCGTCGGAGGATTTTGGACATTGAACATTGAAAAGTCGAGCAAAGACCACGTTAAATTATAAAAGTAAGTAAAGCTATTACCACAGTAATATCACTATGTAAGCGCTAATGTTAGCTATGTAGCTACAATAATATTGTGCCATAGTTACAACTTACCTTCATAATTGTCGATATAACTGGATAGGTACATTTTGTATCCCTTATCACGTTTGCTCTTCGGTGTAGAACTGCCCATCCGAACAAGTCGGTGGACATCTGAGATGGAAATGTTTGGGAGATCCTGCAGGCATCTAGTGTAGAAACTCGCCATGTTTGACGTTCACCGATATCACACCGGAAGTTTAGAAGCGCATACAGTAACAGCGGAAGTAGAATTTACGGTTACCGTGCAACGAGGCTATTGAAGAGCGTGGATATGCCCATGTGACGACAAGGGGCCAACAGGATCCAATGAGAGAGGACGAGACCGGAAGGACCAGAGAGTTGAAATGCCTGATGTAAACAGAAGATCGAGGCCTTTCCTCCTGCTGGTAGACAGCTAACTGGGGGGGTTAGCTGTCTACGTTACGTTAATAAATATTGTTATACTTTACAGAGAAGCTTCTTGGTCTATTTAAGACCAACTCTTGGTCCTTAAACAAAGAATATTCTTAACAGTATCTAATACTAGCACCATAGCTGACTGAGGTGGACGAGCACAGATCATCCATCTAAAGATGAAGACAATCTCTCTGTCTGAATATAATCAAGTTTCTGCAAGATCAGCATGTGAAATCATTCTCAAGGGTCGTATCGAGAACCAGCCAGATCATCTCCAGCTGAGCCTCCAAGAAACCATGCTGATATTAACTCTAATGTATTCTAATCCTGTTAGACTGAATGATGAAATATGAGGTGCGTTTGGGGGCGGATCATGGTTGATAGCTTTTTTTCCTTATTATTACATTCCTCTTAAATGATCTTTTCATACTCTCTTTAAGATTCTGAATACAAGAGGAACATATGTCTGAGTATGCCTAACATTAGCAGCTCGTGGAAAAGACATGAATCAGATAGTGTTTTAAATATACATTACTCAAAGATTGCACAGAAAAGAGAGAACATCATTTCAAGAATATATTGACACACCCCTGGGAAACACCCAAAGCAACAAGGTGGAACATAATTACTTTTTCATCTTGGATAAAGAAAGGGGGAAAAGAAATTGAAACATTACAAAAAGAAATTCAGTAGCTGGACACATGAGCACAGCCTTTTGGAACCAGTCTATGGTTGAATCAGTTTGTGATTCAACCATAGACTGTGCGGACTGGATTGAACCTAATGGATCCTGATCAATGACTTGAAATGTAATGTACATCAATCATTTTTACATGAATTTCTCTCAAAATGTGCATCCTGTTTTTTTACGCTGTAACACCATGGTTTATTGCTACGGCTCTCAGCTCATGCAGTTACTTCACTGCTTTAGTCACAGTCATGGTTTCAGCAGTGTCTTTAGTACTGAAAATGAAAGTCAGCCTGTTGTCAATGTCATACTCAGCCCTGTACATTTCTTATATTGTGTTACGCTTTACAACGGTGGACAACAGGTGCAAACGCATCACAGCAGCCCTAAACACTTGGATGAGGAGAAAAAAATGCTGCACTTTAAAAAAAACCATGCACATATAAAAACACAAATGTGCCAAAACACATGCAAATGATGAAACATCCTCACCAACATGAGGAAACAGCGTTTACTAAAATCTCTGCATAAAAGGGATTCTGCAAATACAAAACGCCGAACACAACGGGAACAAGGAACAATAAAATGTCGTACACACAGCTGGGACCGGAGCGCTTATTGAAGTCCAGGTTTATAAAGTTGGGCAACTGTCACTGTGGTTAGAAACGTACCTAAAATATACGTTTTATTGAATTATTTGAACAATGTGATCGCATGAGTCCTTCTGATACAAGGGACAGTTTGCCAACTTATAGATCCTGAATGTCAACAACTATTCCAGTTCCAGCTGTGGTGTCACTTTTTTAGTGTGCCCTGAGGCCTGTGCGACGAAGCAGTATTTGGGGTTAGCGAGGTAACTTCAGGGTTAACTCTGGGTTTTCGGTCCTACAGCGTTCACTTCTTAACAGGGTAGATCTTCATGGTTACTTTTGCTGAACACCTACCCTGCTCCGGAAGATAGCTGACCAATCAGAGCTCAGAGTGCGGAGTTTAAAGCTATCAAGTCATATTACAGGATAAAGGAAACACAGTTTAAACTGCGGAAAGATGACCGGCAAAAATGACTGACTGTGTGAACATGGAATTAATAGAATAAAACTGACCATCTTCAGAGTGATTAGACTATTATTACATTTGCGGCATGCAGGGCCGCTGCTAAGCTTTTGGAGGCCCTAAGCATAATTGGTCAGAGGCCCTAAACTATACTGTATACTAGAACTGTAAATTGCTTTCGACCCTGTGCATGGTCAACTACAGTGGGGAGAACAAGTATTTGATATAATGCCGACTTTGCAGGTTTTCCCATTTACAAATCATGTAGAAGTCTGTAATTTTTATCATAGGTACTCTTCAACTGTGAGAGACAGAATCTAAAACAAAAATCCAGAAAATCACATTGTATGATTTTTAAGTAATTAATTTGCATTTTACTGCATGACATAAGTATTTGATACATCAGAAAAACAGAACTTAATATTTGGTACAGAAACCTTTGTTTGCAATTACAGAGATCAGACGTTTCCTGTAGTTCTTGACCAGGTTTGCACACACTGCAGCAGGGATTTTGGCCCACTCCTCCATACAGATCTTCTCCAGATCCTTCAGGTTTCGGGGCTGTCACTGGGCAATACGGACTTTCAACTCCCTCCAAAGATTTTCTATGGGGTTGAGATCTGGAGACTGGCTAGGCCACTCCAGGACCTTGAGATGCTTCTTACGGAGCCACTCCTTAGTTGCCCTGGCTGTGTGTTTTGGGTCGTTGTCATGCTGGAAGACCCAGCCACGACCCATCTTCAATGCTCTTACTGAGGGAAGGAGGTTGTTGGCCTTTTTACATGTTATGCCAAATTCACACCAGGGTTATTATAGTTTTGAAATTTTCATTAGTTTTTATTTTTATTTACTCTTTCAGTTTGGTTTTGATTTCAGTTTAGTTTTAGTTAGTTTTATGAGTGCTTAAATAGTTTTAGTTATATTTTGAGGAATTGACTAGTTTTAGTTTAGTTTTTATTTAGTTTTAGTTTTTCAGGTATTATGAGGAAAGTCTTGATTAATAGAAGCTGAAAAAGGTAGGATGAAGGAATGCATGACATCAAAATATGGTTTACAAAAAAACCCATTGTTTATTAAAGGTCCATGACCCATTAACATTGCTCGACCCAGATCTAAATCAAAAGCAAAACTTAAGTCTGCATTAATAGCCAGAATGAAGTTGCAGGAAAAACCTTTTACAACACACCAAAACAGTTCTAAAAGAATATGTGAACCTCTAGAAACAAAGTAGCCTAAAACCTTTCTTCTTCTTAAAAAACAAAAAACAAACTCAAGAAAACATGTCACATGTTGTACTCTTGGACTGAATGAGCTTCAGGTCAAATATTCTTTGACACTCCTTGAACAAATTAAAAGACAAAATTAAAATTCCATAAATTCCAATTTCTGGAATATTAGGCCACAGTGTTAAATGATGAGAGCAGAGGGGAGGAAGACAATCAGCTGGACATGAAGCTGCAGTACTAACACTATTAATTAAAGATTAAACACCTCAATTAGTGCTGTTGTTCACAGCGTACCGTATTTTCCGGACTACAAGGCGCACCTGAATATTAGCCGCACAAGCTAAAATTAGGGGGAAATCCTGTTTTGTTCATACATTAGCCGCACCGGACTAAAAGCCGCAGGTGTTTTAATGTTTAATTACCATATGTAAGAGAATATGCACAAAGAGGATTGTCAGGAAAGAGATGGCTGTTTGGGAACACATCCCTTTTATTAACATTTTGAAAAACAAGTTAACATATTTGCATAACTTTTTACGTATATGTACAAGTACTGGTAATTACAAGTACGAAACATGTACTGTGCTGTTCAAACGAGTAACAAATGTACTGTATAACAATAACCTATAGCACACCAGAAAAATATAATCGGCCTACCTTTTGGGCTAAGGTGCAGTAACACGGCTTTAACAAGAAGAAAAGACAGTCATTCATTGCCATCTTTGTCTTCTTCCTGCGCACTAAAACCACCAAAGTCCTCTTCTTCAGTGTCGGAAACGAACAGGCTCAGGGTGGCTTCGTCATCCACTCTCCCAGTCTCTCCTTCGTTGTCGCTTTCAAAACCAAAGAACTCCTCGTTGTCAGTGTCGGAATCGAACACCCTCTGAAGGGCCGTGGCGGTGTCCTCCTTTTCATCACGCAGCAGTCCAGCCCTTCGAAATCCGTTGGTGATCGTGGATGTTTTGACACTTCTCCACGCTGTCAGGATCCACTGGCAGACTTGGGCAAAACTTGCTTTTTGCATGCAATCAGTTTTGGTGAATGATTTATCGCCGCTCGAAATCCACGCCTCCCACTGGACGCGTAGTGCTACTTTGAACGCACGATTCACACTGATGTCGAGTGGCTGCAGTTGCTTCGTTGTGCCTCCAGGAATCACAGCTGGAATCGAGTTTGTGCTCTTAATGGCTGCTTTCACAGAATCTCTGATATGGGCCCTCATGCTGTCCAAAACGAGCAATGCCTTTTTTTGGCGAAAGAATCCTCCAGGTCGCTTCCCATAGCACTCTTGCAGCGACTCCTTCATTACGCTTTCCATCATCCACCCTTTCTTGTTAACTTTAACAGAGATGCCGCTCGGGATCTCTTCTCTTGGCATAGTCATCCGCTTAAAAATCACCATTGGCGAAGTTTTAACCCGGATGCTGTGCAGCCCAGAACACAAGTGAAAGTCGTTCTCTCATGGCCAGTGGTTCTCACCGTGATGGATGATTCACCTTGCTTGTTAACAGTCCTAGTGAGAGGCATGTCAAACGTCAAAGGCACTTCATCCATATTTATGATCTCGTCCGGTCCGATGGAATAATCCTTTATCTTTCTTAGTGTGAATTTGCGGAAGTTTGTTATTTTTTCCGCGTAGTCGGGAGGGAGTTGCTGACACACAGTCGTCCGCGCCCTGATGGACAGTCCTTTTCGTTTCATAAATCTGTGACACCAGGATGGTCCACCTCTGAAATTGTCTATCTTCATTTCGGTGGCGACTGTTTTGGCTTTCAGTCGGATCTGCACAGTTGAAACACCTCGCCCGTTTGCTCTCTGTGTGTTCACCCAGTCTTCAATAAAGTCTTCAAGTTTGGGCCATCTGCTTTTATTACCTATGAAAGCTTTTTTCCTCTTTTTGGACTGAGCCAGTTCTTCACGCTGGCGTCTCCAACGTCTCACCATTGATTCGTTTATACTAAGGGTACGTGCAGCAGCTCTATTTCCCTCGTTGAGAGCCAAATCGACTGCCTTTAATTTAAAAGCTGCATCATATGCATTTCTTTTGTTTGCCATAATGAGGGTTTGTGAATGAAAGCTTCCTTTGCTCCTGTAATACTCGTCTTGCTCTTGCTAATCTAGTCTCTTTTTCGCGCTAATTCGTACGGCACTACTTTGCCTGGCGGACGGACATGTGACCAACATACCACTCTTTTCCCCCGTGACTGTGTGTCTGATCACATGCCCTTCCGCCACGCAAAGTAGAGCCGTACAACAGCGGAACAAACCAAAACAAAACCTCTTACGATATCACAAAAATCATGAAAAATCCATAGAAAAGCCGCACCGGACTATAAGCCGCAGGGTTCAAAGCTTGTGCAAAAAGTAGCGGCTTATAGTCCGGAAATTACGGTACACAGTTCTTCTTATTCCATATAAAAAAAGAGACATTTATTACCATATTATGGTGTTTAGAATATGCAAGTCTTAGTAATAACAGTAGATGGGACATAAGTGCTGCTATTTACATGTATTTACGGGGAAATGGTCAGAGCAGGCTTAAGGTTATGGAGTGAGAACACGTTGATTTGATTTGGCTAGAGGTTGGGGTGGACAGGTTGCACTGGCCCATTCCCATTCCTAAACAAACATACACACACAGGCACAACTATTATTGCCACCACATATCTTTAGTTAAGTAACTTCTTGTTAATCTTGAGGAAAACACATTGCCTAAGAGAAGTTGTAGCCCGATTTCTCAGACCAGATGATAGTAGCCCACACATAGAGAAAATGCGCTCCACAAAAGTGTGGGAGGCACTGACTAAATCTGGATCTCATCCATGTGCTTTGTTATCTCACTTGATGGAGTGTTCATGACATTATTGCTAGACCTGCTCACTTCCAGAAGGGATGCAAGATAGGAGTATCTCTTGAGGGCACAGGGCACAGGTGAGGCAGTTTCAGTGTTCCTTTCATCTGTGGTTGGATGAGGCTGTCCTGCTAGGGTCTGAACAAAGGTCTCTGCTGTAGTCTGCAAAGATTTCAATTATGGTGAGTGCAGAACAAAAGAAACACTGGGGTCCACAAGGCAGGCTCCTGCTGCAGTGGCATCGAAGCTGCAACAGACAGGGTTGAGAACGCCAGCAAACCGATCTCTCAGAGACCTCAGCAACAACTGAGCAACAGGCTTCAAAACAACAGTGGTGGAAAGTAGGTGTGCCTCAAGGTTTAAAAGGCATGGCACAACATGAGACCAAGACTGACTGTCATTCTGGAGCTGGTCAGTGTGCACCGCAAAAGGCTCAAACAATTTCAGCAGATTTTCGAGCTTGGCCCAGTCACTTGTGAGGAGAGTGTCCATATTCAAGTCCTCCAGTACCTGATTAAGTTCTCCTTTTGTCTCCAACAGTCATTTTATCATGTGTAGGGTACTATTCCAGCGCGTGCTGCAGTCCCGTATGAGAGTTTTGCCCCATCTTCTCACCATTTGCTGGTTTGCAACAGATGACTTACGTACGGCATGAACCAAACGTCTTGCCTTCAGTATGGTGGATTCAACACCCGGGTGCTTCATTGCATCTTTTAGTGCGAGCTGCAAGGTGTGGGCCAGACAGGGCATTCTTTGGAATGTGTTACATCATTCTCCAAAAGGTTCTCCAGTTCTAAGAGAAAATACACAATGCATGCCAGTTAAAATGCAGCCTACCTGTGTACAGTGATGGGACTAGGCTGCTATTTACATTATTACGGGAATGGTCAAGAGGCTTAAGGTTATGGTGAACCGTTGATTTGATTTGCTAAGTTGGGTGACAGTTCACTGGCCCATTCCATTCCTAAACAAACATACACACAGGCACAACTTTATTGCCCAATATCTTTAGTTAAGTAATTCTTGTTAATCTGAGGAAAACACATTGCCTAAGAGAAGTTGTAGCCCGTTCTCAGACCAGAGATAGTAGCCCACATAGAGCAAATGCGCTCCAAAAGTGTGGAGCAGCGTAACGAATTGGATCTCAGCCATGTGTTTGTTAGTCGACTGAGATTTCATGACATTATTGTAGACGTGTCATCAGAAGGGTGCAAGATAGGTATTGGACTACATTGAGGCTCGTGCAGGGAGCAGTTCAAGAGTGTCTATCGTTGTTGATGAGGCTGTCTCTAGTGTGCTAATAAACACTTCCTGATGTATTCTGCCAAAGTTCTGTATGGGATGCAGTACAGTCAGAACTCGGGTCCATCAACGGCGTGCTTGCGCGCAGTTTCTGCTGCTGCAACAGCTAGGCTTGTTGGAGCCAGCAATCGATGTCTCAGAGCCTGTCGCAACTCTGAGCACAGGCTTCAAACAGTGTCGATAAGTAGGGCGTTATTACAAGGCTGGTGCACTAACGAACCAAGATGAGCATTCTGTCCCAGTGGGAGGTGTGAACAGCAAAGACTCCAAAAATGCTGTTAGCATCGATTTCTCGGCGGCACCAGTCACTGTCAGGACAGAGTTCATTTTCAGTGCCGTTTTCATTTCCCATAGATTAGTCTCGCGACTTGGGGTCTTAATCTGTGCTTTACATCATGTGTAACGAGTATTTCCAGTCTGGAAGCCGTGCAAGATCCTGATCATGCTGTCGCTTTTCTCCTTTGTGGTTTGCACAGATGCTTGTAACGGCATGAGCAACGTTTGTTTGTTTGGTGTCTGATGTCGCAAGCGCCTGACGTGCTTCTCTTGCATCGAGCTGCCATGATGGCAACTTTCATGTGCTTCTTGGAGTGTTACTCATGTTGAACTTTCCAATTAGGGATTTATCATTGCGCTTCATCCACATTTAATTGTCACTACGGGGTTGCGACAAATTCCATGTAGGACTGTGGATTTACTGCTTTACGCAATTTTAATAAATAGTCATCATCGTTATTTCAAGTTGGTGACATAAAGGGATCTTCTTTGTCATCTAGTTTTATGGAAGCCGGCATCAGCATTGTGCACCTTTGAAGTTGCGCAATTGAGGGTAAAAAGGATGACACTAAGTGGATTTACTAAATTATTAGTTTTAGTTGGTGCCTGTTCATTTATTTTATTGTCTTTTTTTGTAACTGTGTTGTTTATACCAATTGTTTTTTAAAGGTTCAGTCGGCTTGTTTTATGTTGTTAAGGATCTGACAATTCAAGCCAACCACTCGCTGATTGTTAAGTTCTTTATTTTAGTAAACATCTGAAATGAACGGACGTCTCCCTTCGTTATTTTAGTAGCCATCAACATTAGTTCAGAACACATTTAGTGGTGGCGGGAGTTGTCAAAAATTATATTTATAACCACAGACCAGCGTTTCTCAAACTTTTTCAGACCAAGGACCACTTAACGATGAAAAAAAAACCTCACTTCCCAAATATCCCCAAAACAACACCAGGGGTCGCTCGGGACACACTTTCAGCAGAGCCGTAAAAAAAGAGAATTTGGCCAACTCAAAAGGCGCCATTTTGTTACCCAAAGTCAGACCACTGATCTCAAAAGATTAGTGATCAGTGAGATCAGTGGGTCAGACGGCTATACAATGTACTATGGGTAAAGCATCATCTTTATTTACGGCTCTGACTTTGAGAAACACTGCCATAGACGTATGGAAACATCGTCTTACATATAACATTTAAACTAGATTGTTAGCTAAATAAACACCCTTACCTAAACCAATTCTCCTCGGTCTCTGTATCCGACGACTCCATGTCTGTGTCGTCAGCCTCGGTGTCCATCAAATCCGGTCGTGCTTGAAAGTCTGCGCCCACCTGTTCTTCTCTGTCTCGCAACAGGCGTATGGCCTTCACAATATTGCTCCCATTGTCGGTTACGACTAGCAGCACTTTGTCGTCACTTATGTCCCATCTTTCCAATGTCAGGTCGATACAGCGGGCGATTGACTTACCAGTGTGTGGGTGATCTAAACGACGCAAATTTAGGAAGGCATGCTGTGCCTCACCGGTGGGAGGGTGGTAAAAGCAAGCAGATACTCCAAGAAATGCTGCTGTTAGCACTCGTTTGCTCCATTGGTCGACACACAAAGTCAATCTCCTAGCCTCTCTGACAATATCTTTCAATTTTTCAGTGGCCGTTTTCATTTTTGCCCCCATTAGATTAGTAACTCGGGCAGACCCTGGAGTTTTAAATCTGTGATCTAACAATCGACAGAATTGTTTGAACGAAGTATTGTCGCACAGTCTTGTGGAAAGCCCCGTGTCAATGAACATTTGAACCATTGCCTGCTCACGCTTGTGATGCTCCTGTGTGGTAGCACACCATGTACTCTCCTGTGAAAAGCATTGTGTTAAGGTTTGCTGTGTTTGTGGAGGTCTTGATGTCGTCAAGCTGCCTGACTGTGAGCTCACGTTAGCCATCTCCCGCTGCTCCCATGACTCCTGGAACTTTTCATGTGCTTCTCTGTGAGAGCTTCTCAGGTGAACTTTCAAATTAGTGGGATTTTTCCCTTTTGCGCTTCATCACCACACATTTACTTTTGTCAACTACGGGGTCGTACTCAAAGTATTCCCATGTAGGACTGTGCCGCTTTCTACCTGCTTTCGCCATTTCAATAAAAACTAAGTCATCCATCCGTTAACGTCAATGTTGGTTTGCACATCAAAGGATCTTCTTTGTCATCCTTGGAGTTTTATGGAAGCCGGCATCGGCATTGCTGCCACCTTCTTGAACAGTTGCGCAAATTGAAGGGGAAAACGAAACGAGAACGAACACGAAGCTGGATTTACCTACAATTCTATTTAGTTTTAGTTCGTGTTGCCTTGTTCATTGTAGTTTTTATTTAGTTCTCTTTTTTTTTTTAACTGTGGTTTTTATTTACCAAAATTGTTTTTTCACTGCTAGTTTCAGTTTTAGTCTTAGTTTTTGTTAACTATAATAATCCTGGTTCACACTACATGATTTTTAGCCCAATCGGCCGCTCCCAGACGGATTTTGCAGCTCGGGGACTAGTCGGCGCTAAATTGGCGCTAAATTGGCACTAAATTGGGTTAAATCGGCGCTCGGCAGTCGGCGTTTGATCGTTATGAGTGAATTGCTCAAGAGCGAGGTGAGAGACTCCCCGATGCCTCCCCGACGCCCGACGGATATCTAGCCAGCTAAATATCTGGACCTGTCGGCGAGTCCAAATCCTGTAGTGTGAAAAGGGTTGTGCCTGCTAATGGATGCGCCGACGAGCTACAGCCAATGAGAGCGCAAGACACAGGGTGAGGAAAAGCCCCGGGGAGGAACTGCACAACTTTCAAAAAAGAGGAAGAAGCGTTGTCCAACACAACAAGTCGACACAGCTGTTTGAAATCTGATTTTGTAAGTGTAAAGCTGTAGCTAGGCTACACAATTCACTGACGTTAACTTAAGCTGATGTGCTAACAAGCTTAAGCAAAGTAACGTATAGATAGTTTCTAGGTAAAACATAATAACGTTCGAAATCCGCGTCATTTCCCGTGTCACTTCTCGCGTGTATTCGTGAGAAAACGTAGTTTGGAGACCAGACAGACTCCTCGGGGATTTCTCCTGGTGACAGATCGTTTAGTGTGTGACCCCCCTGTCGCCGTTCAATCGGGTAGTGTGCACACCACAACGACTTCAAGACTCCCGAGCGAGTTGTGAAGTGTGAACTGGCAAGCGATCGTACGACTTTGAAAGTTGTGTAGTCTGTGCAAGGCATTAGATAAAAACATCTAATTTGCCCGAATTGAGGTTTTTTAAACAACAGTGGGTCTGTTCCTAACTAATTTATATATTTTTTTCGTGTAATAATGTAATGATTATTATGACTTTTTTCAATCTTAATTTCGGGGGCCCCCACCAGCTACTGGGGGCCCTAAGCGCTCTGCATACTCTGCGTATAGGAGCGGCGGCCCTGGCGGCATGCAAGCTTACGTAAATATCTGCCACCACACAAGTAAACATTGCAAAGTCACTGAGTATTGTGCACAGTCCGTGGTACTGTGAGTGCAGACGTCGATGTCTCGCATTTATCATTAAAATCACATCATAATACATGTCCTTATCTGTGTCAGCTTTTCGAGCCGTATCAGGCTGTACAATCCTTAACTTGTTGCATACTGTTTGCAGAAGTGTTATTTAAAACATCACATTTAGTTGAAGAAACAGTCAGGTGTAATTAAAGTCAGTGATATTATAAACTTGTTTATTTACACATTAACAGTTGGTAGTTTTTGTTTTAACAACTGTTCTGTCTGCACCTTGCAGCTGTGTGGCTTTCATGCTGGATTAAGTGTTTATTTCATGTGTGTTTAAAGTTTCACTTCTTATTTGTCTAACATGATAGTTTACTTCTCATTCATGAAGTATGTCGCTCCGCTGTCAGTATGCTTCTCCATGTTTGTGATTGGTCAAATGTTGCTAACCCCGTCCCTTTCACTTGAACGTGCTCTCAGTCGCACAGAGAAACCCTGGGTTGACTTACCGAGTTGATAACCAGCGTCTTAGGACCGCTTAGAGATCCTGTTTGTTAGGCTTAGTTAAACCAGACAACTCAAACATATCTAGGGTCTGTTGAACTGGCATCGTCGTACAAGCCTCTGGTTTCCGTTCTGTTTTGAGCTTCTTGCAGCATTTTGTAGGTGCAAAATAGCAGAAAAACAAACTGCTGTTCACCCACACACAGATATTTTTCTTACAGGAATACAGACACATATGCAGAACATCCTTCAGTGTAACACCCGCTGCATAGATCAGCTCACAGGGCTTCATTACGGGGACTCGCTCTGCTGAGAGTGTTCTGCTGTCATTCTCGATGTCACTTCTCTGCAGCACTGCCTTGAATTCATCTCAGACCTTGACTGACCCTCAAGTGGAAACAGCTTCTCTCTTCCCTGCCATGATTCCCTCTGAGTTTACTCTGGCTTTATGTGATTACTGCAGGAAGGCAGACACAGGGAGGAGAGCTCTCTGGAAATGTGTTTGTCCTTGTAGCAAGGAAAAGAAAAAAAGGTCAAACCTGTCAAGCTTTTAGAAGGAGCAGGATTTTATTTTTAAATTAAATAAAGATAAGTCTAAGTAGGAGACATTCATTTTTGAATAGTTAAGTCCTATCTCTTGAAGAACGAATAGGCGAATAGAATCCAAGAAGCTTTTCGTCAAAATTTAACAGCATTTACTAATAAAATGATATGATAAGTTTACAAAGGACACGTGGTTCCATGCCTCTTAGTGCATTGTTGATACATTCAGATCTTCATATGAAAGTCAGATCTTCAGATGATAATCAGATCAGCAGATGATTTAATCAGATCTTCAGTCGCCCCAAAAGAGAGGCGTAACTAAATAACATCCTTTATAACATATTTCATAACAGTTCTTTGGCTAGGTAAATCACAAAATTAAGCACATAGTAACGATTGATGTATTGATTATTCTCACAATAATAAAGATACTTTATTAATAATAATATAAATAATAATACATTTTATTTATCAAGCGTTTTAGCAGGTGCTCAAAATGCTTTACAGCATTAAATAAAAAAATATCTCGAAAACTGTAAAATGATAGAGCATATGGACAGACAAATTGAACACGGAAGGGACATCGCTCACTGGATTTCACCTGCGTCTGAGATCTGCGGTTAAACACCTCAGTGTACAGGTGGCACAGAACCCAGGTGGTTTGTGTGGGCAGAGTAGACACATTTATTCCTCATCCTCAACACGCCTGCACCCCAGGGCCTTTTAAGCCCCCCCTCTCTGTACACAAACACACAACTGAAGCCACTTTTGCCTCTGACATCCTCAGGCTAGCTGAAGACTCGCTGATCACAGAGAACAACAACCTCTGGCAGGGCAAAAGGTGCATTCACATCTTCCTCAGAGATCTTAAACATTTGTTGAGTTTCATAGGTTCACATATCTTGAATTGTTTTCTTTCTGTACATTTACATGTTTTGCATGAACTTCCCATATAGGGGCTCTCTAAATTGTTCTAGCCATTAATTGGCAATCATTATTAAGAGAATAGAGAGAAACTGTGCCATCATTTTGCAGGATGCTTTAATGAACAGTATATCATCAGTTCTTCAGGAATCAAATACAGGATCACATGTTTTTGTCATGGTGGAACATTTTGTTAAATGTTTTGAACTGAAATCTGATTTTATTACCTGTGCTTATTCACAGCTGAGGTGTGTGTGTGTGTGTGTGTGTGTGTGTGTGTGTGTGTGTGTATGTGTGTGTGTGTGTTTACGTGTGTACGTGAGTAATAACCCTTTTTTATCAAGTTGACCTGAAGACAACAGGAAAGCTAAATAGGCCGAATACTTTACTCACAATATACGTTTCTAATGATTTTATTGACTTAGAAATGATCGTATTGCGTCTGCTAAGAATAAAATAGTCCATTCCACTGCACACCAACGTGTTTCAAATGTGAGTTGGATGAATGAAAAAATCAGATTCAAATCCAGCTATATATTATGAACCTTTCTGTGATAACCTTTAGAATGAAGATGTTAAATATATGGAGATGAGCAGATTATTATTTATTTGAATTTATTGAATCAGCTATAAGATGTTTGTCTTTAATGAATGTGTACACTGTTAATGCTTACTGCAGTGTGCTTAACAATCTTGTGTTTTCATTAACGTTCTTTAAATGTTCCTAATTTCTGTACATTTCTCAAGAGACATTTGTGTTCATTTCATTATACATATATTTTATTGGCAATTATAAGTTGCACACAGTGAACAGGAGACTCTAGAAATGTGTGACATTCGTCATGACCATAAAGAAATAAAATGCATATGGAGATGAGCAGATTATTATTTAATCATTTATTTATTTTATCTGCTTTAAGATGCTTATAAATGTAATACATGTGCATAGCATTAATGTTCCCAATTATCTGGTGTTATCCTTTAAATTCTTCCTCAAATGTTCCTAATTTCCATGGTTTTGTCCTTGACACATTCGTCTCTAATGTTTTATCGTTAACTTTAAGAAATCTAACAGTTATTTTCAATTAAATCACCCCCCCCCCCCCCCCCCCCCTTATTTTGAAGGCAGAAAGACCTGGACATTTTTTCCTTCCAAATGGATGTTAAATCTTACTTTTTAAAGACCTGTGGAAATCTACCCTTAATATACCCCTAGATAACGCACGCTACAGTTTTTTCATTTGTTTGCAGTTAAATGCTAAAATGTGGGAAAACCTGGAGAAAACCCTGCGACACAGTTCACTTACTGAACGCTTCTGCAGAGGTTGGAGATGACTTTTCCAACAGACCTAAAGAATCTGCAGATGGGGCTACGTTTTCGAGGAGGTTCTTGCAGGTGAATTTTTACGGTCCCGGCAATAAAACCTCCAAGTATTGGGTCCTTTAAAGCCAAAAGGGCCAGGACCATATCTGGAGAGCCCTCATTCTCGCACAAGAGCTGGTAAACAGTCTTGTCAAGGTCAGCGAAGGTTATTGGGGTGATATAAAAGTCCACGCCCTCTACTTCAGCCCAAATGCTATCAAAGAGACTCTGAATGATGCCCCCGTGGTCCACAAGAGTGTGGGTCACTTTAGATTTCTTGAAGGCTCGTGTGACAAGCTTCTCCACAAAAATCTGAACAAAGACTCTATTCAAATGCCTGTTTACGTCGTCCTCCAAACGATTGGCAGTCGTCTCCTCACAAACCGAGGCTCGCTCAATAGCCTCTTCCCTCTTAACCAAGGCCTCTGACTGAAACGGAGCATCAGGCCCCATGATGGCCTGTTGGACCCTTTGACTCTGAGTGCCGACCTGAGTGTTCACAAACCAGCTCATCATTGACACAAAACGCCACGACCGATTGCGGATTTCCGCGTACATGTCGGCGTGCGCCTGAGGAATGGCCAATGTCCTGACAGAAGAGTGCCTAGCAGGCTGCGGGAAATCACTCTGTGACATACCACTAGCAACATGTCTGTACAACATGTCGATTAGTGCCTGAGTAAACACTACATGCTTGACACTGGAGCTGTCCTTGAACCTTTTAGAGACACTCATTTCCTTTCCCCCCTGTTCACCTCCCTCAGTCGCGAGAAGAACGCCTACGCTGTTCATCAGTGACAACATGGACTTCTTAGTTTCCGCTTTGGGTTCTGAGTGGAATTTCTTTTTTAGCTGTACCACCATGCGATGAATCCAAGCTTTGGCAAAACGCTTTGCCAAGCAGTTCTTGACCTTCAGATTTATACCCTGCTTGCATTTGCTCTTCTGGCTCTGTTGACCGGTGGACTTGTGAACATCCGTCTCCTCCAAATTCTCCTCATTCTCGTTCAGAAGGATTGTGATGCCCTCCGCGGTGTTCGCAATCTCCAGAGAGCGCTCCTCTTGCAGCAGAGCATAGGCCAGGTCAGGCAATTCTTCCAGGACAGGATCCATGATCTTTCTCACCTCCTGGTTAATGATTTCTTCAACTGATTTTTGTTTCCGGATCTCAATGACTGAGTCCCCTGAGGAACTCTGCCCCTCGCTTCCTAGTATTAAGGAAATCACTGAGAGCGGGGACTCGGCTCTGGACTCCTTATTATTGAGCAATGGTTCCTCCAGCGGGACGAGATCCAATCTTCTCACACGTGTTCTACGGCGGCATCTCCCAATTCTAATTTTTCCTGAAAATGCCTTCAGCATTGTGCAGGTGTGCTCCACCATAACATTGAGCCTGCGGGGGGGAACAACGCCCTCAGCACTGTGCATTGGGGTAGAGAGGGCAGAGTTCACGCTCTCTGCCACCTCTTTGCTAATGACAGCTGTTAAAAGCTCAAAGCTGTCTTCCTGGACCTGGCTCTGAACGTCCAGAGCTTGGGCAAAACTCTGGGAGAGCGCGTCCCCCAGACTGGACCTGATGCTCTCCTCAGAGACGGACCTCTTTATGCCCTTAAAAGCATTCAAAATGGCCTTACTTAGGGACATGACAATCTCCAGTGCAAGATCGGCCACTACGATTAAGGTGGCGTCATCAGGTTTGCCTGATCTTAACAGAAGCCACTGATCTCCTGTAATCCCTTTAATAAAGGATTCGACAACAGGGAACAGAGTCAATCTGAGATCTGGCATTTCTTGGCTGCTCATGGTCATTATAACGGTATTAATGCACTAACCAGCTATTTAAACAATACTGTTATTATTGATGATTTTTAAATATCTAGATATTTAAAAAACAATGTGGATTATTTTTAAATATCTAACAATTACTAAAATAATGTGGATTATATTTAAATGTCCTGATATTCAAAGACTAATGTGGGTTATTTTCAATGCTGTGTGGACTTCTGTGCGTGAGTTTGAACAAACTGATCAGTAGGTAAGAACCAAAAGACTGACTGACAGGGAGAAACTGCTCCCTTTGCACGAAAATATGCCTCTGTCATTCTGAATATGCCTATGCCCATTCTGATCTTCAAAGCCAAGAACGTGACGTCAGAGATCTAAGCACCGAATGATCGCTAAGCCCCGCCCACCCACACAACGACCGGAGCGTTACAACCGTTGCTTGGCAACCGCTGCCACTGATTATTTTAAACCTTTATTAACACGTTTTAAGGCATATTTTTAAACCTTTATTAACATGTTTTAAGACATATTTTTAAACCTTTATTAACATGTTTTAAGGCATATTTTTAAACCTTTATTAACACGTTTTAAGACATATTTTTAAACCTTTATTAACACGTTTTAAGGCATATTTTAAACCTTTATTAACACGTTTTAAGGCATAATTTCAAACCTTTATTAACCCGGGTTTTTATGCACATAATCAAATGGAACAGCTAAATAAACAATGACCTGCTGTGAAAGTTATATGGCATCATTTCTGACATAGAAGGGACTCATACAGAAATATACAGAATTTCAAAGGTATTATGTAGATCGTTTTATCAGATTTAGTCAATTATCAGTCAAAAACATCTGCTGAACTCTGTCAGTCAGTGTCATTTGACCAGTGTTCCCATTTTTTATTGCTAAATGTTATTAGCTTATTTTGACAAATTTAATAAAGTCCTTTCTTATTGCAAAAAGAATGAGGTTGAAGTATGTTTACCAAAAGTCGAATTTACATACAGACACATGCATTATATAGCATCTATCCTTATTTAATTATTGTTGTACGCTGAGTTATAATTTAGTTAATGTATATCTCCTTTGAAAACAGCTCAAATGTAATAATCAGTTTGGAAGACTCCTGTTTCATATGATGTTGATAGAGTAAATAAAGTTTGTATAAACAGTTTTTATTTTGTTGGGATTTTTTTATTGAAATAGTCACTCATTTTGTACAAATGTTGGACCGAGAATGGCTAAGAATATTTATAAATCATATCAGTCAAACAGTGAAATCTCTACAAGATAAATGACAAGCTGGATTTTCTTATCTTTCATGCTGTCGATCAAAGCGCTTCACTAGAAGTAGCAAGAACTCTGCTCACCACTTCCACACTTGTAAATCCAACTGGAGCGGCCAGAGCGTTTACTTTGCACGGCAACTCTTTGCAAAATCAGCGGATCACAATAAAATCTGAATCTTGTCAGGATTCAAGTAAAGTGTTTGTGTTGTGAAGCAGCCAGCATTCTTTGAGGAGCTGCTGGCACTCACAGCCATGGTTTAGGTGTTTTACGCGACGACAGGACTCAACAATAGCATCTCCTAGCAAGAAGTTAGCGTGGATGCAGCAGTAACACATATCATATAATTCTATTAGAAATGTAGAGTATGTTTTCATTGAAAGTACAGTAATAAATGGTACTGAAGGTATTTCTCAATGGAAAACATGATTTTTGAGTTTTTACTGACCTGCTTTTGCAAGTTTGTCTGACAGATGGATCATCCAATCACCTGCCAGGTATTTTTACAAACATGGCTGATCTTTTGTAGTTGCCATTGATGGCTTCTAAGTTGGTTCTTTACAGGGGTGTAGTGCTATTTTCAGAAGTACCGGGGCCAGAGATGGTAAAAGTACACACATCCTTTACTCCAGTAAAAGTACAGATACTCGTGTCTAAAAATACTCTGCTAAAAGTAGAAGTACTGACTAAACTTCTTTAGTTAAGTAAAAGCAATGAATTACTGGCTTGGAAATGTACTCAGGTCAAAAGTACAGATAACTACCAACTGTTTTATAGAGTACCTGGTAACTGGAGCTCACTTTATATTAATAGAACCTCAAAGATCTTTCATTTCAAATTGTAATAATGTCATTGTTAGCTAATGAATGTTTCAACGGTGAACAACCACCATTTAGAACACAAGCCAAGAAAACCAGCGTGGGGACAGGACAAAAGTTCCTAGGCTGCATTGTAGATTCTATGGTGACGCTACCTCTTCCGTGGAAACAACTCCAACATGGCTGATCTTTTGTGTGTGTGTGTGTGTGTGTGTGTGTATGTGTGTGTGTGTGTGTGTGTGTGTGTGTGTGTGTGTGTGTGTGTGTGTGTGTGTGTGTGTGTGTGTGTGTGTGTGTGTGTGTGTGTGTGTGTGTGTTTGTATGTGTGTGTGTGTGTGTGTGTGTGTGTGTGTGTGTGTGTGTGTGTGTGTGTGTGTGTGTGTGTGTGTGTGTGTGTGTGTGTGTGTGTGTGTTTGTATGTGTGTGTGTTTGTATGTGTGTGTGTGTGTGTGTGTACGTGAGTAAAAACCCTTTTTTATCAAGTTGACCCGAAGACAACAGGAAAGCTAAATAGGCCGAATACTTTTCTCCCAATATATGTTCTAATGATTTTATGTGAGAGAGTCTGAGTGTGAATTTGTGGGAGAGAGACTGTGAACTAACAGCAGCTGTCAGAATGCAACATCTGCATGATTTATGAGGGAGAGATTTTCAATCTTGGCTCTTAACAAATGTCCAGGCCCCTTCTGATTCATTTATTCATTTTACATACACACAGACACACACAGACACACACACACACACACACACTTCAACTTCTTAATGTGCAACCAGCTCCATAGCTGGTTACAGGAGAGCTGAGCTAAATTGGATTTATTTATTTCAATTAGCAGCACACTCAGGTCCAACACTTAAAGAAATGTAAGAACCATGGGAGGGATGATGGTAAAAACATTGTCTGCTCCGGCCATATGCTGTTCATCCAGCGCTGTGAATAATTTAGTTAGAATGCGTGCGGGGTCTCTGGAGGAAACATGAAAAGCTGTTCAATGATCATTTAGTAGAAGAGGCTGATATAGTTATCTCCTTCCCTGTATTAAAGAGGATGGCAGGACAGGCTTCTGTCAAGATTTTTAGATTTAATTTAGCTTAAACTAAAATAAATATTGACATTTTCACATCAACCCATTTCTCTTCTTCTCCATTCTCTGTTGTAAGTATCAGTATTGATTTCACAGTAGCCTTATTTGCAGTTCATAATGAACACCTTTGGTTGAAATACACTTCAATGATATAAAACTCTGGACCCATACTCCACCTTCCATCCTTCACCTTGGATTCCAAGCTGAGCCCTATTTTCCGAAGGTTCTGATACAAGGGGCTAACACAGTAAGTGAAAATATATTTTTTGCAATCACCCAGAACATTAAATAGTCCTCCATGTTTCCATATACTCATTGGTCAACTATCTTAGGCTCCCTCCAGGATCTCAAGGTCATTGAGGGCTGTGCATTGTTCAGAATGCTGCTCAGTGGAACCAGGGAAAGAGCCATCATTCTGAGGGAGTTCCACTTTTCTACAGAATCCATTTTACCATTTGTTTGTTTTTAAGCTCTCAATGGCTTGGTTCCACCCAAACATCCATAGATGAGATGCAGTGCTAGCTGCCTGGCGAAAGGACGGCCCGCCCCCTTACCGGGGAAAACAAAGCATTGGCACCATGCAGAAAAGATAGATCCATCAATCCTAAAGCTGCGGGGAAGTGCACATAAAACAACGATCCAAAGTTATAATTTTTCTTTTACTTTCAATTAGAGAAGAAGACAGTTAAAGAGAAGATCTTTGTCCTCATGCCCCCACAGAGAGAAAGAATGATCAATGGGACCTGGCTAGTCAACACCCGTACGCCTATGGGAAACACTTTACCACAGCTAAACTATGACGCTCATAAGGCTAGCGCCAATTATTAAAGTAAACCGTGTTAAATGTCAGTATGGATGTTAGATGCTGCATTCAAATATGAAACACTAACAAGCCATGGAAAAATCAGGTTAACCTGCTGCCTGCCACTCGTCCTAAAGGCAGACTGAGGGACATCGATCCTCCATAGCTTTTAATTACCTTCATTTTTAATATCAATCACTTCTTGTCATTTTCTGCCTGTCTAGCCATGATATGGGCTTTTTTTAGATTTAAAAAAGTCATGTTATTCCTAATTGACTGGCAAAGACCTCAGAACTTTTCTTTACCGTCAGTCAAATGTTTTCACCCCTGGAGCTTCTGGTCCTCCATCAGCAACCTGCTACACATCCTACAGAGAGTCTAGAAACACGGGGGAGATCACTTGTATCTGTATTCTTGCCACTTCAGGATACAAATAGTAAAAATGTTGGTGCAATGAAGCAAAAACATATGTAAAGAACTGGGATGCCAGGGAAATAAAATAAAGAGATTAATACAGAAACAGGAGAGTAAAACAGCCAACTAGAAAATAAATAATATATTAATAAAGGCTGTCTTATCTAAATTGTCGTTTCTTGCACACAATACTTCTTCCCGAGGAACAGTAAAATAAAATATATCTGGGATTAAAACTATAGAAACATTGCTGTAACAATATTGCATCAGGTCCCAGGAGCAGCCGTTACAGATGTGTATTTTGTGATTTCACTTCTATTAGTACACATACACTATGTAGACAAAAGTATTGAGACACTTGTTAATCATTGAATTCAGGGTTTTTCCTTCAGTCCCATTGCCACAGGGGTAGAAATCAAGCTTACAGTAGTCATGCAGTCTGCCTTTACAAACATTTGTGAAAGAATGGGTCGTTCTAAAGAGCTCACTGGATGCGAACGTGGTCCTGTAATAGAATGCCACCGTTGCAACAAGTCAGTTTGTGACATTTCTTCTCTCCTAGATATTCCACGATCAACTGTAAGTGGTGTTATTGCAAAGTGGAAACATCTAGGAACCTCAGCCACGAAGTGTCAGACAACAAAGTTACAGAGTTGGGTCGCAGAGTGCTGAGGCGCATAGTGCGTAAAAGTGGCCAAAACTCTGCTGACTGATTAACTGCAGAGTTCCAAACCAGCTCTGACATTAATAACAGAACCAGAACTGTGCACTGGGAGCTTCAAGGCGTGGGTTTTAATGGCCGAGCAGCTGCATGCAAGCCTTACAGCACCAAGTACAATGCCAAGCGTGGGATGGAGTGGTCTAAAGCGGACCGACACTGGACTCTGGAGCAGTGGAAACATGTTCTGTGGACGGACCCATCATGCTTCTCTATCCGGCAGTCTGATGGACGAGTCTGGGTTTGACGAATGCCAGGAGAACGTTACCTGCCTGACTGCAGTGTGCCAACTGTAAAGTGTGGTGGAGGTGGGATAAAGCTATGGGAGGTTTTTCTTAGTTCCAGTGAAGGGGCACTTCTTAATCATTAAGATTAATGCGTCATCTTACCAAGTCATTCTGGACTATTCTATGCTTCAAACTTGGTGGAAACAGTTTGGGGAAGGCCCTGTTCTGTTCCAGGATGACTGTGCCCCAGTGCACAAAGCAAGGTCCATAAAGTCATGGCTGGATGTGTTTGGTGTGGAAGAACTGGACTGGCCCGCATATGGCCCTGACCTCAAGCCCACTGAACACCTTTGGGATGAACGAGGACGGAGAGCCAGGCCCTCTTGTCGAACATCAGTGTCTGACCTCACAAATGCTCTTCTAGATGAATGGGACACACTCCAACATCTTGTAGAAAGCCTTCCCAGAAGAGTGGAAGCTGTCACAGCTGTAAAGGGTGACCAACTTCATATTAATGCCTAAGAATGTGGAATGGGACATCATAAAAGCTCCTGTAGGTTTAATGTGTAGGTGTGTATAATATTGTGTGTGGAAATGTCCAGGAAAAATACATGTGGGGCATTGCTCTAGTTTCCTATACATAACATGAATCTAAATACCAGGTATGTGTGAAAAACATTTTGTGTAAAAACTTCAAAATATATAATAATAATAATAATAATAATAATAATAATAATAATAATAATTTATATAGCACCTTTCTAGGTACCAAAGGTCGCTTTCCATTTTGTGAGGGCAGACAGAAAACAAATAAACAAACAAAAAACTAGGGCAAGTAAAAGAATAGAAAAAAAGAATAGAAAAATATGCAAGGTTAGGGAGGCTAGATAAGTTTCCTGATACAATAACATACAGCAAATATCACAATTAGAAATGATTTGGAGGTGGACACAGATGTCCTGGTGTTATTGTGATGATGTACTGTAGGTAAATGAAGCCTAAAAGGGTTAATGAAGCGACATTTAACCAACATGCTCCATTAATTAACTCTGAAAGGAAAATGTCTTTGAGGAATAACAGCATCTGAAGGACAAATCTTTATATTGACATCACTCATTGGAGCCGCCTTCAAAGAACCTCTGGCAGTTGTGAAATGTAACATTCTATCAAGTGTGGTGAGAGGGAAAGAGATCTCTGTATCGCAGTCAGAGGAGCTATAAAATAAGCTCACAGGAAGTCTTAATGATTTGGAAAGGTCACAACCTTTTGATTCAGAGACATAACAGGCAGCAGGAGGAGAGGTATTGGGGTGGGGGGGCTCATTGGGATGGCAAGACACATGAATAAAGATAGGAACACTCATACACTGCGGTAGTGTTAGCTAGAAATGCCAGAAGGCAAAACATTTCACAGCATGTTGCATTTTTAATTGAATACCACCTCCTACAGATACAACTATGGTGGCTTAGATTAAAAAAGAATAAAGGAGAGAGAAGCGGAGAGATAAAATGAACCCCACTTAGCTATACGTGCCAGTGGTAAAGAAGCAATCTTTGTTTTGGAGCATCATTGATTTCCCCTGAGTTAAGAATTCATGACAACACAAGTTCTAAGATTCAGTATCTGGAGCAGCACTGTGGGGGGACTTCAGGTGGCACGAAGACCAGAGATGTACAGGCTGCTGTCTACCATCTACATGCTCCCCCTCGGTCAAATCATCTGCCAAATCGTCTCATTTTTTTCATTCCTACGCCTACGACACCCAACTCTATAGGTGGCGTCAAACAAGTTTGAACGTAAGACCAGCATCGGTGGAGGAACTCCAGGCCTGAAGGGGGCAGAGAGAGCTAACCTAGACACACCCAACAGACAAGATGCAACCCATGTTTCTGGAGGGACCGATTTCACCTGTAAAATGTTTGGAGCTAGCTTAGCGAGCCCTCTTTGCTCGGTCTCCTCAGCCTACCGACACAGCTCATGTTCAACCATAGACGCAACTGGTATGGACTAAGTCAAATATTTAGTTTGAAGGAATCTTTTGTTTGCTGTTTCGTGTTTGATTTTGATCTGTTTTGAATTTAAATGTGAAGTCCAAGCTAAAATGTAATGGAAATACTGGCAATTGGCTTTTTAGACTGATTAAGATTGTAAACCAAGCAGCAGGCTGGTGTAATTACTTTGATAAACCATGAGATGTTTAGTTTAATGATTATGATTTGGATGTGGAATGTAATTTGTCCTTTTGTTTATCTTGAAGTTTATCAACCTATTCTTCTTCTGAAGTTCCACTTTATGTGCCATCAATCTGCTACTTCACCTAATTCCATACAAATACCCAAATGTTTCAAGAACCATCAAATCCATCTCGAAGAAAATAAATCACCAGTACAGAACAGAGTTGTCCCTTTGCATCATTTGTATTGAACAAGCCATTTTCAAGTTTGGGCAGAGCTGAATGTACCTTAAACATCTGGATAACTTGACAGTTGATAACCAGCTCATATCCAGCGTTGCAGTGAAGACCCAGGATTAAAGCCTGAAGAAAGGAAAGCTGTCACCTCAAAGGGAGAATTGACTGGGAAACACAATGGCGGAGGAAGCTCTTGGGAAAACAGTGAAACAGCTGAAGCAAAAGAGGGCCTTGGCTAGAAGTGCCTTCACCAAACAAGCCAACTTCCTGAGCAGAATGTCAGGAAACTTGACAAAGACTGAATTACAAGAGGAGTTCAATAAGCTCACGTCACTGGCAAGGAACGTCGGGGAAACGAATGATGGCTACAGGCAGAGCCGGTTCAGACCTCCATGGGGCCCTAGGCAAAATTCTGCTAAGGGGCCCTCTTAACTGAACAGTCGCACCTGACACTCAGTGCTTCCACTCATCCCCCCTTTAAACATATTGCACTAGTGTCGCCACCTGTTAGTCTAACTCAAAATAAATACAGACCAAATTAGACCAGATCAAATCGAACTAAATGTGTAACACATTACTCACCATTAAAAGTGTCCCTTTCTGCACTTTCTGGATGCAAAATCATCAATAATGTCATCATATGATATTTGCTTCCCCACATCATAGTTGATGCTCATGATGGCCAAACCACTCAGACGTTCCGGGGACATGGAAGATCTCAGATAGTTTTTGATCATTTTGAACTTGCTGAAGCTGTCACAGGCAGAGTGACAGCAATTCTCAGGGCTATCCAAAGGTTAGGATAGAGTTCCTCCAGATTTTTCTCACAAAGGAAAGAAAGCAGCTCAAAGGCAGTCATATTAGCTGATGGTAGGTCAGGTAAATTCTTGATTTCGTTTGCCAGATCAACTCCACTGATGTCACAGTCTTGGTTGAAGGTCAGAGTTTTCTCAAGTTCCATACACTGAGCCTTTAAGGAGTCACTGGACATCTGACATGCAGTGCTGAAGTTCAGCACTACTCCATATTTAGTCTTCACCTGGTTCAGAGTTTCAAATCGTTCATCAATGGATGCTATTGTGGAGTCAACCACAATGTTGAAGAAGTTGACCTCAAGATTCCGCAGTGCATCAGCCACTGGCTCATCAGGAGCTTCGTAGCTAAAATGCTTTTTGCTGGTTCTCAGCCTCTTGTCCTTCAAAACAGCTTCTACACTCATTTCCTCACAAATGCTTCTGGCTGTTGTCTGGGCATCTGAGAACCCAGTGTCCCGGTATTGAGTGAGAGAGGCTTTTGCATTTGAGATTAACTGCACAGCTACGTCAAGCTGCATTGAAGCAGATTGGAGGAGCTTGTTCACTGTATTTGTTCTTGACAGTATCTCACACCACACTACACAGCAAATCAAGAAGCGGTAAGAACCAACTTCCTCTGCAAGTGACTGTGTCTCCACTTTCGCCACAGGATCATTAATCTTCTGTCTGGCTTCCAGTAAGGCTTCTCGAATCTCAGAGGCCTGACACCTGACTGCATGGACACTTTGAAGCCTGCTCTCCCATCTTGTGTCAGTCCATGACTTCACTGTTATGTTCACATGTTGTTTCAAGATATTCCACCTTTGTGTGCCAGCAGAAAAAAAGGTGAACAGCTTTTGTACATAGCCAAAAAAAAACAACAACAGCATCTTTGGAAGATTTGGCAGCATCTGCAATGACGAGGTTTAATGTGTGTGCACCACATGGAACAAACACAGCTCTGGGATTCATTCTCAACAGTCTGGCTTGTACTCCTTGGTGTTTACCTTTCATATTGGCCCCATTGTCATAGGCTTGCCCTCTGCAATTGTCAAATGGAATTTTCAGATCAGTCAGCTTGTCCAAGATGACTGTAGACAGACTTAAGCCAGTTGTAGCCTCAACATTCACAAAGCCGAGGAAGTTTCAAGGTTTTAAGGTTTTATTGGTCATATGCACAGCATATACAACGTATATGTTGGCAATGAAAATCTTATATCCCATGTTCCTCCAACAACTCAACATACATGGTGCGAATAAGATAAATAAAATAGTGCAAAAAGAGAGAAGAATATTTACAATAACAACAATAAAGATTTGAGGAGGTGAAATATATACATATGTGGAATACATTGAGAGTATTTAAATACTTTACACTGTTGACTGAGGAGGTATGGGCAGATGCATATATTATAACAGATTTATATGGCAGAGATGTATAATATATAGACATGTGTATTATAAACAGATATGTATGGCAGATGTGTATAATGTATGTTGTGTATGTATATGTATACAGTATGTGTGTATGTGTGTATGTATGTATGTGTGTATGTATGTCTGTATGTGTGTATGTATGTGCATGTCTGTGTATATATATGTGCATATATACATGTATATATGCATATATATGTATATATGCATATATATATATATGTGTGTACTATAAACAGATGTGAGTAGACATTCACAGAGCTCAGGAGTTCAGCAGTCTTATAGCCTGTGGTATAAAACTGTCTCTGAGTCTGGTGGTCTTGGTCCGGATGCTGCGGTACCGTCTGCCAGACGGCAGCAGACAGAACAGATTGTTGCTGGGGTGATGGGGGTCCTTTAATATCCTACCGGCCTTCTTCCTACACCGCTGGGTGTAGAGGTCCTCCATGGATGGCAGCTCCGTCCTGGTGATGTGCTGAGCAGTTTTCACCACCCTCTGTAGAGTCTTACGGTTGAGGGCGGTGCAACTGCCATACCAGGCCGTGATGCAACCAGTCAGGATACTCTCGATGGTGCACCTGTAGAAGTTGCAGAGTATCCTGGAGTCCATGTTGAACTTCCGCAGCCTGCGGAGGAAGAAGAGCCGCTGTCGAGCCGTCTTGGATATGACCCTGGTGTGATGTGTCCATGTCAGGTCCTCACTGATGTTTACCCCGAGGAACCTGAAGCTGCTGACTCTCCACAGGAGTCCCTTCGATGGTGATGGGTGTGTGTGCCTCTCTCTGCCTCTTCCTGTAGTCCAAAATCAGCTCCTTTGTTTTGCTGACATTGAGATGGAGGTTGTTGTCCTGGCACCAAGATGTCAGGGCTCTGACTTCCTCTCTGTACGCCATCTCGTCGCTGTCTGTGATCAGGCCGATGACGGTCGTGTGGTCCGCAAACTTGATGATGGTGTTGGAGCTGTGTGTGGCCATGCAGTCGTGCGTGAACAGGGAGTGCTCCTTTATCTCTGGCTGTCCCTTTAAAGCCACACTTCTGAGGATAATGGACATCTGCTCCTGGTGACTAATGTCAGGTGTACAGTCTAAGATAATGGAGAAGTATTTTGAGTCTCTCACTTGAGTCACAATAGTTGTGAGAATCCTGTCACTCACAGTCTCTCCGTCTTTAATTCTGCTGACATGATTTTCCAAAACAGGGTCAAATTTAGCTCATAATTCAACCTCTTTTAAAAAGTTTCCATTTTCTGGCTGGAAGAGCTTATCTGATGAACCTCTGAATGCTAGGTTTCTTTCAGCTAGAGACTGTGTAACTTATGAGGCGTGTAAGGACATCTCGCCATCTCTTTCTTTCAGCCTTCAAAGCTGTAATTTCTATGTGGTCAAATGTTTTTCCACGACTTAAGCGCAGATCAAGTTCTCTTCACTTAATCATATTGCTTGTGTGTTCAGGACTACCCTCATGCTGCTTCAGAATCGCGTTGATATTTGACCAGTCATTATCACCTTCTCCTATTATTTTGTGAAAGCCAGCTCCTGGTAATCTTTTCACCATTTGACAGCCGTCTCTGTAGTAATCCTGGATGGAACCCTCTTCTGGACTTGTCTTTGGGGTAAGAAAAATCCACTCCTGGCTTGAATGGACCTCTGCGCACTAACTCAGTCTGCATACAGTCCGTTAAGACTGGGGGCCAGTCTGCTGGATCATTTGGTGGAGCAGAGACTGTTGCTTTAGGGTCTGAGCTAGCTTCTGATGCTTGCTGTACACACATACCTAACGGTGGCTGTACTGGACCTGTGCTGCTGCTGGTTGAAGGTGGCTCGTCTGTGCCTGTCTTATCTGGGTCTGTCCCTCCACTGGCTGACTGACTGGACTCAGTGCTGCTTGTTAGGAACTTAAGAATAAGCCTGTAAAATAAAGATCAGGCTACCATTAATTCAGCTCCATCAAATTGACTGCACTTGTTTTACCTTCATATACTTAAAATGTAGGTGATTTAGATTATTATTTAGCCTATTTAGCACCACTGTCATAATATCTCACGAGTTTTATTTATCCACTAATATATCTGCATCTATATTTACAAACAAACAAAATTCAATCTTAGTAAATATTTATCCATTACTTTCCATTTTGTATAAGTGCAGTTGTAACTACACTCAGAGCGATTGATATAACACTTAAATTACAGAAGCTAGCAAGACGCACACGGAGACCATCCGGGGTTCACCCAGGGCTCACCGCCCTGTTATGTAGGTCAAACACGGACTAGCCCCGTCCCTCCCTCCACTTTCTTTTTCTCTTTTCACTCCCCGACAGTGCCGGCGCTAAGGGGGGGCATTCGAGGGCCGTGCCCCCCCTAGCGGTCATTGATGCCCCTCCTACCAGCTGTGAAGCATATTCTCGATCTGTCACAATCGACTATAATTGACGCTGAGTTTGAAGTTGCTAAAGAGTTTTTAATGACACAAATGACCCCCCCCCCCCCCCCCGCCAATGACCCAATGCCCCCCCAGTAGATCTGCTCTGGCGCCGACTCTGCTCCCCGAGGGATAAATCCGCTTCATCTTGCTGATGCCGTTGATGCACATGCATCACTGGCAATCTGACGTGCGCGAGCAGCGGACGGACGGTCACGTCGTCACGTTTTTGTTGTTTTTTTTCCCCAAGGGGCCTCTATGAGTTTGCAGGGCCCTACGCAACGTGCGTAGTGTGCATATTGGGTGAACCGGTACTGGCTACAGGGCTGGCCTACAGGCAGACCTTGAAGGTGAAGAAGTCAAGCTGGACAAGCAGCAGCAAACAGACCTGGAAAAGGTAATGGAGTGCAATGGAAAACTGGATGAAGTCCGAAAAACAGTCCAAAACAATCTCTGGCCCAGATATGGGGAAGGTGAGACAGGAACTGCACTAGAAGAGGCAGAGACAGCCTGTGAAGGACTTCAGGGAATACCTGTCTTCGCCGTGAATAGAGATGGCTATGAGCTATGGTGGGACAGTGTGAAGAAGCAAATCCAAGGTGCCGCTACAAGCCTATCAGAGTGGGAGATGTGGATTCCAGCGTTACAGAAGGCAAGTCTGGAGGACAGAGTGGAGGAGCTGAGAGCTCTAAACACCAGCCTTGAAGCGAGGAGAGCAGAATTTATCACAGCACAAAGAATGGCAGAAGAGGAAAGAAGATGGAGAACACCACCACTGCCCGTGCCAGCTAATCAACCAATAGTAAAAATAAAACCAACCAGTCTACCCAGGTTCGACGGATTCAAAAGAAATTTCCATCAATGGAGAAAGGACTGGGAGAACCTGCAAAGGCAGGGGGAGGTGACCAGCTCAGTAGAGGCAAAGAAGTTCCAACTCCTGGACTGCGTTGAGCGTGTGTGTCAGGTTAAACGAAAAGGTCACTTTTAAGATTCAGCTTAGTTATTTTTAACATTATCTGAAACTAATGCGATACGACGTTACGACTGAAAAAACCCAGTAGTAAAACTCCTCTCATTTGATGGTGAACTTTGGTGAAGGTCAAGAAGCGGTCAAGGTGACGGAATGAGCCCATGGCCCGTGTGCGGAAGTGTGGATAAATGCAAACATTTGCATTTAAAGTTACGGTCACGTGCGCCGAATTAAACCGCAAACATCTGCGAAAAAGAGTTACAACAAAGACTCTGGGAGCGCTGTTTCGACTCAACCAATAAGGAGGGAGAATACTTAGCTATAAAGATGCTAATACAACGTTTGTTTAGCAGTACGATCCCGGGGTCTGCTTGGACTTTGCTTCTGTCTTTGAGGTCAGCTAGGTGCAAAAGAGATATTTTTTAAAAACTTTCTTTTGTACTTCCTTTCCTAGCAAGAAAAATTGGTATGTGACTGCCCTGCCAGTAGCTTAAGTCTTGGCCTGAATGAAGTTAGTGCCATTCTCATGCACATTTGTAGGAGCTGGTTGGTGAGTCTGGAATGATACTTGTTTTTAATAATGTTTGTATCACAGAATGCTGACTCACAGGTGTAGGTTGATCCAAACATGGGCAAGGTGTGTTGGGATACTTTGGTTAAACCAGGGAAAGCAGTCTCAGGTCTGGAGCCAGAAAGTAGCAGGATCAAGTCTCTCGTAGTGCAACAACTGCTTGCAGACCAGTGAGCTCCAGCTGAAGAGACCCAGCATGCTCCCACCTTAAGGTCCGTTTCACCTCCTTCAAATTAATTAAATGATGAGTCTTTATTTAAAACAATTTGAATGTATATTTAAAAATAAACACTAATTAAAAGAATATACCAAAAAAAACGAATTACATATATTTTCAAGATTAGATAAAATAAGCCTACATTTGAAAATCCGGTGACCTCTCTGATGAGGAATGGATTCTGCATGAGCATGAGGAGCTGTTTCCCAAGGCTGGAGCTGTTGAATCTTTGACTGATGTTTCTCTTCAGCTTGTCTATCAAGTAGACACTAGAAGAAAATGTCTCGCTCACCCTGAATTTGCTCCTTCACATTTGGGAAGTGTGTGCACTCAACTTCAAAATCACTGCTGAAACTGTCCAGCTTCCTCTAGAAGGAGCGGACAGCTGTCATCAAATCAGAAATTGATTTTTTTCGGCCCTGCAGCTCTAAGTTGAGCTCATTGAGGTGTGCTGTGATGTCGACCAAGAAAGCCACCATATCCTTCTTGTGCTCATCTTGCAAAAACATTGAAAACTGAGTTGCTTTCTGACTTGTGAGCTGCTGTAAGAAATCTGCTGTTTCTTTTTGAATGGGCCAGAAGTGCTCAGCCATCTTACATTGATGTGCAGAAGTAGGTAATTTGCCTTAACTTCTCTCAAACATTCTCTCAGCTGGAGATGCTGATGGGATGATGATGCCCTGAGAAAGTTGATGAGTTTCCTCATTGTACTCATTACTTGAGAAAACTCTTCCTTCAGAGGGGCACAGAGAACCGTCTGATGGATAACACAGTGGTATGCTATGAGTTCAGGGTTGCCTTCTTTCATCCGTGCCACAGCTCCCCTCTGTCTTCCTACCATGGCTGGGGCACCATCTGTAGTGACTGAGGTCACCTGTTCAGATCAATCCTCCTCTTTATCAGCATCTCCTTTATGGCCTTATATCTGTCCTCTCCTTTTGAGTATCGTGATATCACACCCAACAGGTCCTCACAGACCTCTTTCTTCTCACATACACCAGAAGGTGGGCATTATCCAATATATCGGTAGACTCATCAGTGGCTAAGGAAATGCATACTTCCCTCTGGATTACCGCATCAAGCTGTGACAGTACATCATCTGATAATATTTCAGGTTTCCTGGTTATGGTTGCAGCGGACAGTGGCCACAATCTTCCCTGCCCCTCTCAGGGTCCTGGAGGCGTGCAGGTTGTGGAGGGTGGGTGGACTTGAGCGTATCACCCTCTCTGCAGAGCGTGTGATCAGCTGCAGCCTTCCCTTTGTCCTTTGCTGTAGCTTCAGCATACCATATGGTGATGGAGGAGGTGAGGATGGACTCCTTGATGGAGGAGGGGAGGATGGACTGGCTGCATTCTTCCTGAAGTCCACCACCACCTCCAGTCTTGAGAGCGTTGAGCTCCAGGTTGTTGTCCCTGTTGTTGTACCAGATGGTCAATCTCACACCTGTAGGCTGACTCGTCCCCCCCAGAGATGTGTCCTTCAGGAATGAGTATTTATATATTCATATATAACATGTATGTAGTTTTATCTAATCATTGCTGTTTATAACCATGACTTGGTACAGAGCGCAATTCTGTGGACCTTTGAGGTCGTAGGTCACGTGCTACAGTGATAGCAGCTTTGCATTGAGTCCACTGAGTCCCTCAGACACTCTGCAGCAGATGTCCTGCCAAGATTCAACACAAAGATGTTCCTCTAGGTACAGCTGTCTCATTCATCAGGAATAAATGGTAAAAAAGTGTTAGATTGCCTAATCTATCATATAACCAAGCTGACATACTGTAGAACCTTCCAGCAGAGGAAACTATTGCTTTATATATATATATATATATATATATATATATATATATATTTATAAGTGATAGGAAGTTATGTTTATATTTATATTGTAATCAAACCAGGTTACTGTAACTGATTGCTGTAATATCTTTCATGTTATATTAAGGTTTATTTTGTTATCATACTTGGTTTCCGACCTGTGTGTGTGTATATGCACGACTCGCCACAAGGTGCCTCCACCTTTTGTTGTTTTCATTCAATTGATGGTCAGGACTGGTACGCCTTGTTGGTGAGTGACTATAAACTAAGCTAGGTTAAATGAGGAATTCATGTTAATATGAACAAGTGTATAATTTCATTGGTTAATTCGGGTTTTGTTTTGTGTTTGCATTGCAGGTTTACAACCTAACTAAATGTCACTAATTAACTAACGTTACCAACGGGCTAGTGTAGCTGATACACTTGGGCTAATCAGTGGGTGAATTTATTGTGTATGTGTGCGCAATAAAACTTCGTAAAGTGACTCGAGTTGTATCGCCGTACTTGTCCGGATAACCCTTCCAGAGGGGAGTTTATTAAACTATAGCAGGTAGTTTAGTGAAAACCTGGACACATACTATTATGGTATCATTCTGCTTTATTATATCCTGTGACTAGTGGATCACAAACACAGGGCTTGAATATCTCATTAATGATCGTTGTAAAGGTTCGCACATAATGGCTGTTTTTATCTGAGTTGCCATGACTGGTTTCGAGGTGGGTGAGTGAGCCATTTAAACCAGCCCCCTCCCGCTTAGTACACACAGTCATTAGCAGTCACACTGTGTGGGGGGTCAGGAGAGCAGCTCGTTGCAGTTTACTTGTCTGTCATCCCTCAGTTCATGTGAGGAATTTCAATGAGGAGAGTAAAATCAATCCTGCAATATTATCTGGCAACCCCAGAACAGAGGTGGACATTATAGAGGAACAAAACAAAACAGAAAATCTTTTTAATATGAATTAGATAAGTTTGTTTTTCATTACCTGGACATATCCCATCAGCCACTGCAGATATACTGGGAGTCTCTCTCTCACGCTATCTCCTCAATCTCAATTTGCTCCAAAGAATCAGTTCACCTGTGTTACGTGATCATTAGACAATACATGTTTCTATTTAGCTTCATATTATGGCAGAATAAGACAGATGTGAGCTGCTAGCCATGTTGTTTTTTAAAATATTTTATTAATGTTATTCTCATGGTTTAATATTTGGGACCAAAGGAATGTATTCCATTTTGAACTCTTGCTTTTTCTTTCAAGTTCATGGTCACTTACTTCCTATTTTGTAAAGAATAGTAATGCAATGCTATTTGGGTAACTGAATGATTGATCAGAGGATTTATTGTTCATTTTTACATTCTTCTGTATATTCTTTTGATTTAGTTTCAAACCATTTTATTGATGATGGAGAATTGTGTCTGTTTTTGGAGCGGTTAGATCCCAGCAGTCCGGGAGCGGATATCCGGAGAGTGCTGTTTGCTCGGGTCGGTTCAATCCCCGACTTCTGCGGAGAAACCCACATTTCTCCCAAAGGCTTGACCTTTGGGAGAAATTAATCGTGTTATATGAACAGTTTCCTTAAATTAAGCTTTAATGTAACTGATGTATGTTATGTATATTTTTGCTCCACAACAGAAAACACAACATCATTTGCAGACTTTTTTTTTAAAGGTTATAACAATTGTTACAAACAGAACATTTAAGGGAGACTTAGAGAACCGTGTCACACTGGACCATCGAATAAACATTAAAAAATTCCAAATCAGCCGGCACACAAAAAATGTGAGTGAGGCTGATCAGGATCTTGCTTTGAGAATTTTTTTTGGACACACACACCCTTGTTTTTATGTTTCATAACCCTGCTTTGTCCCAGTGACATTTTAGCACAAACTGTCCTTTAGATAAGGAACATGGAAAGCTTTCAACAGACAATGCTGTGATGACCCTCTCCTTCCCACACGGCTCTCTACGCTCTATGGGTTCTGGCTCTTGTTTGTGTTCCAGCTGATCCAGATCATCAGCCTGACGGGCCACACCTGGGCAGTTAAGATCCGAAGGCCAACACCGTCCAACAGAGGATGTCTCAATTCCAAACTGCCCCCTACACCCTACCCCTACACACTATCCCTCTGTTTTTCACGTTCCTGTGGACGTTCCGCCACATTAAGTGTTATTCCAAACCAACGAGTGTGGAGGGGGAGTGGGTTATCAAGCCCTCCAACAGCAAGTCTGCATCGCACCTGACTCCATCACGGAGTGGGAGTGGGTAGGGTGTGGTTTGGAATTGAGCCCATCTCTCACCCCTCCTCTGGCAGTGTTCGGGTAGTAATGCATTACACATTACTAGTTAGGCTACTTTAAAATAAATGACTCACTGCTGAAATTACTTTTGAATTACTCTGTAACATCACCTGAGATGCACCATAAATCACATGACAATATAAAGTTAAACCTCATGTGTGCCATCACGGAATAACACTGGTCCAGGTAGTTTCAAAAGTCTTTGTAAATGACATACCAAAGTTGCCTTATTTAAGTAATACAGTTACCTTTGTTTGTATCGTATTACATGTACGCTGAAACAAGTTTAGCTCTGCTGTGAGACTCTGACATTTCTGTTCCATCTCGTCATCCATGATCTCTCAGTGTAGCGCAAGCTTAAGCAGCTAGTCGTAGATCTTAAAGTAAGGGGATGATGCTGAGCTTAGAAAGTGTAATGTGATTAATGCTGAACCAACAATAATGTGTTACATTACTGCGTTACAGATTTATGTAATCGGATTACTGTTCTTTTGTAGTGCGTTACCCCCATCACTGTCCTTTGAACACAGCTGCTCTTCGTGGCACATTTGTCACACACATACCTGCACACACAACTGATTACTGATGTTTATTTGAGTGGCTTTATGTTAAATGTTCCAAATAAATGTGCTTTTTGTTCCAAGTGAACTGGTCTTATCAGTGTGGCAGTCTGTGAGCCAGGCTGCAACAATGCAGATGACAATAGGAGTCGGGCTAAAAAAAAACGTTCCATATCTATTTTTGGAACTTTGTCAGGGGGAAGCAACAGGAGGTTAATATCTCTGCCGCCCCCACGGTCCTCTCAGAATCACATTCTGCTTTAGACATGCAAGCAATGTGCGCTGGTGTTTGGTGGATAAAAATACACAAATAAAATAAAACAACATTCCTCAGGATGTCAATGGTGGCAGTAAAACAGTGTCGTGCAACACAGAGGCGGATCAGGGGTGTCATCAAGGTGCATTGTGGTTCTTGTCACTTCCTGCAGTCATGTGAAACAGACATGAGTGGACAGGAAGTGACCATGTGTAAGGTAACTGAGGATTTCCATTTTAAGTTACTTTGTACTTCTACTCCACTACAATTCAGAGGTGTACTTTAACTCCACTACATGTATCTAATCCCTTTAGTTACTTTACAGATCTGGATTAATGATGGTAAATATAATCAGCCCTTAAATCAGACTTTAGTTCACCTGCAGTAAATCCAGCAGCTACCCTGCAGTATACAAAGCCATTCAAACTAGCTGCACCTTTACCAGCTCTGAGAACACTTTAATGATCAATAATTATAAAACATATCAGAGATATTATTCTGAAATGGACCAATCAAACAATGACTACTTTTACTGTCGCTACTTTAAGTACATTTAGATGAGAATACTTTCTACTTTCACTGGAGGAACATTTAGAATGCAGGACTTTTACTGTAACAGAGTATTCCTACACTCTGGTACTTCTACTTTTACTCAACTACACGATCTGAGTACTTCTTCTTTACTCACTGTACAAGACCTGAGTACTTCTACTGTTACTCAAGTACAATACCTGAGTACTTCTACTTTTACTCAGAAATAATATCTGAGTACTTCTACTTTTACTCAAGTACAAGATCTGAGTACTTCTACTTTTACTCAAGAACAAGATCTGAGTACTTCTACTTTTACTCCAGTACAAGACCTGAGTACTTCTCCCCCCTCTGATGTTCAGGTCTTGGTGGTGTAGCTTCCTGCAGCAGATTGCAGGCCCTCTGTCGCTCGCCGCCTCAGCATCAAACAGCTCAGCTGATTATGTGTGCTGCACTGGGGGCTCAGAGTCAGGGGGAAAAGGTAGAATGAGCTGTCAGAGAAACAGCAACACAATGGAACTGCAACAAGCTGAGAACACATTTCTTACAGGACGTGGAGTTTTCATATCTCCCACCTGGCATTTGAACAGTGTCAATCAAACTGAAATGCATAATTGATAGGCAATCCATCACTGAAGATAACTCGTGTTGCATCGTTAGGAACCATCTCATTTTCAGGCGGTGTGATTTCACCACACACTTTTCTCTGTGAACATGACATTTCTTTCAAATGGGTTTCCATAAAATATTTGACTCTCCTATTTTATACTTATTATTTTTCACTTCCTGGTTATCATCTCTTTTTAAATCTTTAATCTCAATCTTTTTCTGATTATTAAGCAAATATACCACAAATTACAAAGTAGGGCATTGACAAAATCCTCATTATGCTCTCCTCAGTATGTATGTATGTGTGTGTGTGTGTGTGTGTGTGTGTGTGTGTGTGTGTGTGTGTGTGTGTGTGTGTGTGTGTGTGTGTGTGTGTGTGTGTGTGTGTGTGTGTGTGTGTGTGTGTGTGTGCGTGTGTGTGTGTGTGTGTGTGTGTGTGTGTGTGTGTGTGTGTGTGTGTGTGTGTGTGTGTGTGTGTGTGTGTGTGTTTGTCTCACTTTATGTGTCAGTATTTGATCTCAAGCACAGAGCTGGCTACGAAAGTTTAATATGTAGCTCATTCAAAGGTATAGCAGCTGTCGTGCTTTCCTGGCGATGAAGCTATAAACAGCAGTATTCCCTGTGGCAGCGGTTCAGTCTGTGGTTATAGGAAACTAGCTAACCAACTACATGGTAGTAGCAATGCCATGCAGGGCATTATAAGTCATTAGTAAGACTTTCAAATCAATTCAATACCTTTATAATAATAAATGAATAATAATTTGCAAGATTATTATTAAAGCTTTGCAAGCATGGGAGAGACAGTCTCGTCTGCAGGGTTTGGAGTTTAACTTTATATATCTATTCTGTCACAACTATGAGTCACCTGTAAAAAAAAGTCAGTAACCTTATCTGAGTTTTAAAAATAAAAGTACTAATAACACATATTTTAAAGGATGTAATCTGATTACTTTCAGTTACTTTTGAATAAATATCAATAAGATGTTTTTACTGAAGTGTATTACGTTAGACAACCGAACAATGTGACCTCAGAAAAAAAGAAAGCAAGATATTTAATATGAAACATGATTTTATTGATAGTTAAAGCTGTCTTTCATGAAGCATCTTCAGCAGCAGCCTCTACACCCACACTGAAACACATGAGCAGAGACACACACACACACACACACACACACACACACACACACACACACACACACACACACACACACACACACACACACACACACACACACACACACACACACACACGTAGACGTATAGATTCACTCTGAAAGTATTAGAGAACAGAACAGAACAGAACAGCTGAGAGGAGAGAGAACATCTGATCCTTTACTACACACACTAGATGCTCTGTTTAGGTTTTAGTCACACTGTGATCCTGTTAGTTATCCTCAGTTTTTAGAAATGTAACAGTAATCTGATTGGTCTTTTTTTATGTTACATAATACAGTTACCTTTGTTTTTAATCATATTACATGTAATCATTTACTCACAAAGCCTGCCCGTTGGAGTTTGTTAAAAGTCACTCAGTGGCTTTTTAAAAGTGTTTGAGATGGGAGATGAACTTTATTTAATATCTTTCAGTAGATTTGACTCTCTGCAGTGATCCACAGGCTTCACGGTACTGCAGCGGCAGTGGAAGCGTATCATTGACTGAACACAGCCGGTCTGATCCTTCAGAACTATTTCAATTCCATTTTGGGACACAATGTTCTTGCTTCACGGAGTAGAACTGTTTCATTTCTCATTTTCACCATGGTGCCTGTCTATGTCAAAAGAGTAAAAAGGCATTAATTATCGGAGGTGCTTATGGTTGTAATGTGATGTAAATGTCAGAACATATGAGAAAGAAAAAAAACAATGAATCCCAGAAAATATCATCATCAGCAAACTCTTGAATCTGTATTTTGTGCTTGAGAAGGAGCGCTGCTTTTTATTATCACTAAATATTCACTTTTCACACCTCGCCCAAATCACATGAAAATAAATAAACCTCACTTCAGTTGTTCCAACACTTCTGTCACACTTTGAATGAGTCCTCACTTACTGTTACTCATTTCTCTCACAACATGCTGACTCATTCCTCTCACAACATGCTGACTCATTCCTTTCACAACATGCTGACTCATTCCTCTCACAACATGATGACTAATTTACACAACTTTTGATGACTGATGACTATGATTTATCTCTTGCGTTGTACAGGATTTGACCCTTTACTGGGCACATTACTCCTGCAGGATCTGTACCAGGTGTCTTCACGAAAACTAAGATCTTATTTAAAATGTGTTCAATTCAATTGTTCATAATTAACATTGCTTTTGTGTAATATACAAATATGTGCAACTTAGGTTTTTATTACTTTATAATGTATTTATAATGTGTTCACTTTACTGGCTCCTTCAATATTTGTATATATTCACTCAGACTTCTTTTTACCATGGTGTACATATTTGTTTTCGCTGACTTGTGTATTGCTGCTGTTGTGATGCTTTATTTATACATGCATGTGTGTTGTTAATACAGATGGTAAAACAAGAATCAAATGAAGTCTGATTCTGATCTTCAAAGATGAACTAACTAACTATTTGTTTTAATAAATGGGGCGAAGCCTGTGAGCTAGTTCAGGCAGTCAACTCGAGCACCTATGACACCTTCGCACATAACGCCCCCTGCCGCTCTTACAACCAACCAAATACAGCGTAATTTACGTTGCAGCTGTTTACCTGCCCCACCACCACCCCAGCTTCCACCCAGCTTCCACCTGTAGGCTCAGGGATAGTTATCTAATCATCACTCAATGTTCTATGTAAAAATTTGGAGTGATGAGGCCGAGCCTAGACGCCAAACTCAAACTATATACTGTTTCTAATAAACATATTAATGATACACGTGAGTTGTCTGACTGAACTGCTTATACTGAAAATGACGCTGCAAAAAGATCAAATCAGTGATCTTTGTAGCTGTTCTATTATCGTCCATACATACTCTGCTATGGAGAAAAAGAGAAATGCAAATAACCACAGGGTTCGACCCTTTGGATTGATTTTCACTTTAATCTCAGCGTGACATTGAGTTTGTGTTCGCTGTTTCTGAGGAGGCATGTTTCTGTTAATGCAGGACTCTGGAACTACACCAATCTGCTTTCATTTTGATTCATTACTTCTTTTTGTGTTCATTAAGATACAGAACATGATCAGAGAAGTAGGCTGAAATGTGATTATAAATCTTAAATCAGAAGCAGAATATCAGAGGGTTTCTCAGCCAAATATACTCCAATAAAACAGCTCTACTCACTAACACAATGAGCACATAGTATAATAAAACACAGTTTAATGAATATTACAGGATTCATAATGCAGATGTTGACTTCAGTACATCATAGAGAGGCAGTGACTGAACACTGGTGTTTACTAAGCCTTTTTCCTTTGAGCCACAGAACAGCGTTTGGGTTCAAAAAGGATTAAAAACACATGAATAGTCCACACTGGGTGACATGTTCCTTTATTGCAATGATCACACACACTGTAGTTCATTTAGACTCAGTCCATCATACACCGTCCGGCTGTCACAAATCCTCACTAGCACCAAATGTCTACTGAAAATAGTCCCCAACAAATTGACCATTTCTTTGAGTTTTCTTTTAAATGACAATAGTGTATGGTTTTGAAAGTGAAACTGGATGTTTGTGAATACAAGCTCAACATCTCGATACTCAGGACTGGCTGCTGCATTGAGTGTGGGGAACTCTAAAGGGTACAATAAAAAAATGACTTTCAGCCTTATCCTTCAATCTCTTGTGCACTGGGTCATATTTCAAATAATGTCAGGGATACCTTTGTACGTAGAGTGGGGCAGGAATAGGACCTAAAACCTGAACATGCACTTTCGGGTTACCTTGTCAACTGTTTTTGCTTGGATGCCTAACATAAGGTCTCAGGTCTGTGGTTATCACAGGTAAAGGAGATTTTAATGTTTGGTTCTATGGCAAAAAAACTACTAAATACCTGATTTGTGAATGTCTGAAGCTTCTATAAACACTGTGGTTGCTAATAAGTGACTTAATGAAAGCACTAAACGAGATCCCATCAAACACTAGCCATGATGAATTCAGAGTTGCCCAACAAAAACACATCATCCCGGCACCACTGGTTATAGAAAGGGTTGGAATAGACATGTTACCGGTTGGCATACAGAAGAGTTTAGCTCTAAGGGGCTGAAGCAGTGACCGGAGGGACTGTCCGGCTCTGTTCTGTAGTTTGTGCTAGTGTGGGAAGCTGAGACAATCAATCAATAGTGGTGAGCCCACACGTTCCCCCAGGTGGGCCTCATTAGTCTACAGTGATGCAGAACCCCAAGTACCGCCATCCAGTGAGAAACCCTCCCTCTGCCCTCACCTCTTTCCATTAGAATTTAAAACCAGGGTTAACCCTAACCCCCCCCCCCCCCCATATAAACACACAGATATGTTCTTCGCAAATAAACAGAGCTGTTCCCCTATTATCAACAAACAGGGTTATCCACAGTTTCAAGTAAGTTGAAGACTTCTTTCCTTGGAGCAGAAAGAACATTTTGTCCAAATCATCAATTGACCAGGAGTAAAAAATAAGGATATTAAATTGGCCCTGCACTACACACTTTTGCTAAACTGGACTTTCTCATTGTGTTATTTGATTTCATTTTTCCAGTCATGTGACAATTACAAGTCAAACTGAAGAAATATCTCAAGGGAAGAGACTGACCTCTTTCTTAAAGAGCCCGTTACGATTTGTGGGGTTTACCATTTCCTGTAGTGTGTTCTATATGTCTGCAAAGGCTACAATCCCTGTGTATCAGAGGGAACATCAGCAGGAGAGGACTCTTTAAAGTAGAGACACTACATACTGATATACACCTGAACATCAGCAGGAGAAGACTCTTTAAAGTAGAGACACTACATACTGATATACACCTGAACATCAGCAGGAGAGGACTCTTTAAAGTAGAGACACTACATACTGATATACACCTGAACATCAGCAGGAGAGGACTCTTTAAAGTAGAGACACTACATACTGATATACAGCTGAACATCAGCAGGAGAGGACTCTTTAAAGTAGAGACACTACATACTGACATACACCTGAACATCAGCAGGAGAGGACTCTTTAAAGTAGAGACGCTACATACTGATATACACCTGAACATCACCAGGAGAGGACTCTTTAAAGTAGAGACACTACATACTGATATACACCTGAACATCAGCAGGAGAGGACTCTTTAAAGTACAGATGCTACATACTGATATACACCTGAAGATCAGCAGGAGAGGACTCTTTAAAGTAGAGACACTACATACTGATATACACCTGAACATCAGCAGGAGAGGACTCTTTAAAGTACAGACACTACATACTGATATACACCTCAACATCAGCAGGAGAGGACTCTTCAAAGTAGAGACACTACATACTGATATACACCTGAACATCAGCAGGAGAGGACTCTTTAAAGTAGAGACACTACATACTGATATACACCTGAACATCAGCAGGAGAGGACTCTTTAAAGGAGAGACACTACATACTGATATACACCTGAACATCAGCAGGAGAGGACTCTTTAAAGTACAGACACTACATACTGATATACACCTGAACATCAGCAGGAGAGGACTCTTCAAAGTAGAGACACTACATACTGATATACACCTGAACATCAGCAGGAGAGGACTCTTTAAAGTAGAGACACTACATACTGATATACACCTGAACATCAGCAGGAGAGGACTCTTTAAAGTAGAGACACTACATACTGATATACACCTGAACATCACCAGGAGAGGACTCTTTAAAGGAGAGACACTACATACTGATATACACCTGAACATCAGCAGGAGAGGACTCTTTAAAGTAGAGACACTACATACTGATATACACCTGAACATCAGCAGGAGAGGACTCTTTAAAGTAGAGACACTACATACTGATATACAGCTGAACATCAGCAGGAGAGGACTCTTTAAAGTAGAGACACTACATACTGACATACACCTGAACATCAGCAGGAGAGGACTCTTTAAAGTAGAGACGCTACATACTGATATACACCTGAACATCACCAGGAGAGGACTCTTTAAAGTAGAGACACTACATACTGATATACACCTGAACATCAGCAGGAGAGGACTCTTTAAAGTACAGATGCTACATACTGATATACACCTGAAGATCAGCAGGAGAGGACTCTTTAAAGTAGAGACACTACATACTGATATACACCTGAACATCAGCAGGAGAGGACTCTTTAAAGTACAGACACTACATACTGATATACACCTCAACATCAGCAGGAGAGGACTCTTCAAAGTAGAGACACTACATACTGATATACACCTGAACATCAGCAGGAGAGGACTCTTTAAAGTAGAGACACTACATACTGATATACACCTGAACATCACCAGGAGAGGACTCTTTAAAGGAGAGACACTACATACTGATATACACCTGAACATCAGCAGGAGAGGACTCTTTAAAGTAGAGACACTACATACTGATATACACCTGAACATCAGCAGGAGAGGACTCTTAAAGTAGAGACACTACATACTGATATACACCTGAACATCAGCAGGAGAGGACTCTTTAAAGTAGAGACACTACATACTGATATACACCTGAACATCAGCAGGAGAGGACTCTTTAAAGTAGAGACACTACATACTGATATACACCTGAACATCACCAGGAGAGGACTCTTTAAAGGAGAGACACTACATACTGATATACACCTGAACATCAGCAGGAGAGGACTCTTTAAAGTACAGACACTACATACTGATATACACCTGAACATCAGCAGGAGAGGACTCTTTAAAGTAGAGACGTTAGATACTGATATACACCTGAATATCAGCAGGAGAGGACTCTTTAAAGTAGAGACACTACATACTGATATACAGCTGAACATCAGCAGGAGAGGACTCTTTAAAGTAGAGACACTACATACTGATATACACCTGAACATCAGCAGGAGAGGACTCTTTAAAGTAGAGACACTACATACTGATATACACCTGAACATCAGCAGGAGAGGACTCTTTAAAGTAGAGACACTACATACTGATATACAGCTGAACATCAGCAGGAGAGGACTCTTTCAGTCTGGTACTTAACCTAGTGAGCATATTCATTTTTTACATATTAAGACTTTAGGGGGGGAAAATATGAACATGAGCAATTTTGGACCAAATGTATTGAAGTAGTGGATAATCCTGTGTGGCTCCTGTCTGATGATCTGATGAAGAAGAAATCTGGGTCATCCAACATAGGTAAACTCTGAGGGTCCCTGGTTAATCTAACACACACTCATATGGGTTAACATGGAGGAAAAGGTGTTTTCTGATGAGACGCCACTGAGCATACTCTTGCAAAGAACAGATCATATCCACGGTGTGTGGAGGAGCAGTGTGCTGTTGGCTGGTTATAACTCAGAAAAAGAGACGGCAGCAACATTCAAGTATCTTCTCAACTCATTGCTTTCCAAGTGAACAGGATATAGTTATCAATACATTCAGTTCGGTTGCTTAGTCATACTTTGTCTGCAATCTATGTACAAGTATACCTATCATATTCATATATTATATATTTCAACTGAAGTACTTGTACAATATATCTTAAGTTAGAAAAAAGTGTTTCATAACTTTAAATGCTTGCTGTTATTGAAAAATAACAATAAAATAAAACCTCACATTCAACCCGATAATTCATAAAAATAACTTTGATCAGAATACGGCTTTCAGTAATTATACGAAAATAAAAAATGTTACGCTGGCTACAGTAACAATTTCATTTCAGTTAATCTGCGGCAAAGATGCTAAATAAAGAGATCAATGACCTTCAAACTGTCCGGCAGAGTTTATAACAATACAATCGACTACAACTGGTAAACCAATAGATATACAGTATATTTATATATGGTGCACTTGCTGATTTCATGTCTATTGTACAATAGATGTCCTAATTATGTTAATATTGGCACAAAAGGACCTCCAGAATAAGAACTGAATTAAAAACAAAAACCTCCAGCTGACATTGTCCAACCCTAACATCATTTTGTCAGTAAATCCACTGCACACTGACCCCGTCCACAGGGGGCAGCAGTTAAAGTGTTTCATAAATTAGAAGGGTTCCTCCATCCTGGTACTGTCATGTTTTCATGGTGCAAATTGGAACCACGATGACCAGGATCACAGTGCAGGTAGCTGCTGCGATCAGCGCTGCGATCTTACACACCCGGGCCCTCCTGAACTCCGCCTCCTTCCTCTTGAGCAGCGAGTCGTAGCCTGGGGTGTACACATCCTCCATCCAGTACTCCAGGTTGTTGGGGTTGAGGGACTCCTGTGTCTGAAGAAACAAACAGAGGTACACAATAAAAGGATGCAGGTCAGAAAAAAGTTGTACTGTTGTACTATTATGCACTCTGACTTATGATAGTGTTCAGGGACTTGAGATGTGGTCAAGAAGGGTCAAAACACAGCCAAAGTTCTACTTTTGTTCCATCTCTACATCCCATCATTCATTTCTGCATTTAAGTAAATGTGTTTGTGTTTTAGAACTGCAAAACATTTCAGAATAAGAGCATTTGTGGAAAATGAGCAATAATTATCCGCTTTATGTGATTTCAAAGAGCTAATGTGGCATGGAAAGCAATTGAGATTTTCCCGGCAAGCTTGTGAATATTATTATCACTGCCAATTACCATTTATTCCAAAGAGGTTCATTGTTAATTAACAAACACATGAAGTGGCTGCTCTGAACTGAAACAACAACAATTGACTGATGCTTCAAAGAAAAACTGATTTAGCAAACACCAAACTAACCCTCTCTCCGTATATTCCTTGTGCTTTCTTCACCCCCATCCTCTCTGTGCACTCCACATGGCAGATTCCACTGAGATTTGCATCTTGACTACACCAGTGAGTGTACACACTGCCACCAGGGAGCTCCTTTATACATACATGGATGTATGGTCATCTCAGAGCTATAACATGAATTGTGGTGTTTCCCAAGGCTACATCTTAGGTCCTACACTTTTTAATGTATATATGCTTCCACTTCATCAGGAGGCTGGGCATACATTTCCGTAGTTATGCTGATGACACACAGCTCTACAGATCAGTTGATGCCCATTTAAACTGTATTTTAGATATTAAGCTAAGGGTGGTTGAGAATTACTTTTTCAGCTCATCCATCCATCTTCTCCCGCTTTTCCGTCAGGGTCGCGGAGGTAACAGCTCCAGCAGAGAGCCCCAAACTTCTCTTTCCCTGGCCACATCAACCAGCTCTGACTGGGGGATTCCAAGGCGCTCCCAGGCCAGCGAAGAGATATAATCCCTCCACCTGGTCCTAGGTCTACCCCTCGGTCTCTTCCCAGCTGGACGTGCCTGGAACACCTCCCTAGGGAGGCGCCCAGGTGGCATCCTCACTAGGTGCCCGAACCACCTCAACTGGCTCCTTTCAACGCGAAGGAGCAGCGGTTCTACTCCGAGTCCCTCCCTGATGACTGAACTTCTCACCTTATCCCTAAGGGAGCTGCCAGCCACCCTGCGGAGAAATCCCATTTCGGCCGCTTGTATCCGCAATCTCGTTCTTTCGGTCATGACCCATCCTTCATGACCATAGGTGAGGGTAGGAACGAAGATGGCCCAGTAGACAGAGAGCTTTGCCTTCTGGCTCAGCTCTCTTTTCGTCACAACGGTGCGGTAAAGCGACTGCAGTACCGCTCCCGCTGCTCCGATTCTCCGGCCCATCTCACGTTCCATTGTTCCCTCACTCGAGAACAAGACCCCGAGATACTCCTTCACTTGGGGTAAGGCTTCATTCCCTACCTGGAGTGGACAGTCCATTGGTTTCCTGCTGAGAACCATGGCCTCAGATTTGGAGGAGCTGATCCTCATCCCAGCCGCTTCACACTCGGCCGCGAACCGATCCAGTGAGTGCTGAAGGTCACAGACCGATGAAGCCATTAGGACCACATCATCTGCAAAAAGCAGTGGTGCAATCCTTAGCCCACCAAACTGCAGACCCCCTCCCCCACGACTACGCCCCAAATCCTCTCCATGAATATCACAAACAGGATTGGTGACAAAGCGCAGCCCTAGCGGAGGCAAACCCTCACCGGAAATCGGTTCGACGTGCTGCCGAGGACCCGGACACAGCTCTCGCTTTGGGAGTACAGAGATTGGATGGCCCTGAGTAGAGACCCCCTCACCCCATACTCCTGCAGCACCACCCACAGTATCTCCCTGGGAACCCGGTCATACGTCTTCTCCAATTCCACAAAGCACATGTAGACTGGATGAGCGTACTCCCAGGCCCCCTCCAGGATCCTTGCGAGAGTGAAAAGCTGGTCTGTCGTTCCACGACCAGGGCGAAAACCGCATTGTTCCTCTTCAATCTGAGGTTCGACAATCGGCCGGACCCTCCTTTCCAGCACCTTAGAATAAACTTTCCCAGGGAGGCTGAGGAATGTGATGCCTCTTTTTTTTTTTGCCCCTTTTTAAAAAGAGGAACCACCATCCCGGTCTGCCACTCCTTCGGTACTGTTTCCGACTTCCATGCAATGTTGATGAGACGTGTCAACCATGACAGTCCCTCAACACCCAGAACCTTCAGCATTTCTGGGCAGATCACATCCACCCCCGGGGCTTTGCCACTGTGGAGCTGTTTAACTACCTCAGTGACTTCCCCCCGTGAGATTGGAATTGATCCCCCTTGATACTCCAGTTCCGCCGCTAACATAGAGGGCGGAGTTGTCAGATTCAGGAGTTCCTCAAACTGTTCCTTCCATCGCCCTAACACACTATCAGTTGAGGTCAACAGCGTCCCATCCTTACTGTACATAGCTTGGATGGTTCCCTGCTTCCCCCTCTTGAGGTGTCAGACGGTTTTGCAGAACAACTTTGGTGCCGACCGAAAGTCCTTCTCCATGGCTTCTCCGAACTTCTCCCACACCCGCTGCTTTGACTCGGCCACGGCTGAGGCTGCTGCCCTTCGGGCCTGTCGATACCTTGCAACTGCGTCAGGAGTACCGAGCTTTTTCAGCTCAATCAGGACAAAACTGAACCCTTGGTTATTGCTTCTAGATCTCAGAGAGAGAAACTGGGTTAAAAACTGAAAAGTGAATAACCTATATTTGTTATATTTGATCCACAGCTAGGCTTTGAGCGACAAATTAGTATTAAACAAAACGGATATATTGTATCTCAAGAGCATTTCATGAGTATAGCTTTTTCTCTCTCAAGCCCAGAGACATTAATGCTCCGATTACATGGAGAATTCATTACTGTCATGCTTTACTCTCTGGTCTCCCTAAAAAGAATATTCCTCTACTGCAAAACTCAGAAGCAAAAGTATTAATAATGACCAGAAAGAGAACACATATCACCCCTGATAGAGAATTATTTAACTTGTCTCCTTCTATTATTTCTCAGTTTCTGTCTCTGCAGACAGCAGGCATCTGGCTTTGGAGCTTGGGCAGCATAGAGTAAAGGGATTAGCTGGTGACTGTTTGCTCCGGCTCTCTTCATCAGCTGTGATGAGAGATTACCTCATTCTGAACTCTGAATATACATACAGCAAGGTTGTAAACATTTTCTCCTACAGATAATGACAGGACTAAACAGGTGAGTCATGTTTAACCTGATCTAACAGAGGCCTTCTGGAGCCTGCTTCTATGTATTTCGGATGGAACGTTTGATTAGAAGCTTTCTGATGGTAAAAAGAGACGTTTGGGGGACAGAAGCTCAGAGCTAGTTGGGCGGAGGCAGTTGTCAGTGTCTGACATCAGTTCGAAGCTCTCTCTCTGCTCCAAGAATTGAATCACAACCCTGATTTAAAAGTCTCTGCATGGGTTACTTGTCTCCTTTGGAACCAATTCAAAATATTTTGTGAACTATTAACCCCTAGCTCTTCTTCCAGTGTCTTTTCAATATTATGGCCCAGTGTGGAACAGCCTTTCAGCCGACATGAGGGAGGCAGAGAATGTTGGTTCTGTTCAGAGCCAACTAATAACCCACCTTTTAAATGCTGCTTTTGATTTAATTGTATGTATTCTTATTTTATTCAGGGCTCTTTTTATTCTCTTCTGTTGGTTTTTAGTGTTTCGATTGATCACACAGTTTTGTGTTGTTCTGTCTGTCTGTTAATTGTTTTTCGTTTGGGAAGCACTTTGTGTTATAGTAGAAAGCAACAGTAAAGAGCTGCAAATGAGGCCGACACATTACCCAGATATGAGAGCCAGAGGCCAGCCGCACTGTGGAGAGATGGGAGGTTTATAGTTTCAGTTGAGCTACAGCATCTCCAAATCAATAAAGTGTAGCTACCATTTTATCCTTTAGGTGGAAAGTGGAGGAACATTCTCTGGAGCCTGGATGTGATGAGAACATTCACTGCAGTCTATACCCAACAAAACCCGGCTGTGCAACAAAGCCATTTTTCCAATCTGCTCTGTGATGACTTTGCTGAATACACTGCAGGGGAGACATTCATCACTGTAAGGCTTCCAACAATCACAACTCGTTATTTTAACAGATTCTTTGCTACTATTTAGAGAGTAGCAGGAACATGTTGCACAGTGATGTGACGTCCAAACATGCAGTGAGAGCTGTGTACTCTGAGACACTGGGATGCACACAACAACAGACAGATGATTCATCCCCAGTGAAGAAGTTCAGGGGCCCCATTTATAACTGTTGTGTAGGATCCACGTCAAAAGGTTCATATGGATAAACACAGAGTGCTTACTGACTAAATTATTCTGATTGATGTCAGCGCGCATGCATGTCCTACCTTTTTATAAATCACAATCAACTGGAAACAGGGCGCCGCTTTTAGAGGTTCACCCACAGCGACCTATAGATAGTCAGTGAAGTGCATGAATGTTTATTTAAACTCTCTGCATGGCAACTGCCGACAGAACGGATAAAAAAAGAAATCAAATCAACGTTCTTGTTAGGGAGGGGGGGGAGCAGTAATAAAACAGGTTTGTGGACATAGTGTGGGCTCAGTGAGTGACAGCAGTGGAGGCTGTGAAGCTGCTGCCTCAGAGGGTCCAACCCTCACCAAATAACAAGAGAAGTGGTCTGCCAACAACAGGAAAGTGGAGGACAATATATGCCAGCCATACACAGGGGAGAGCGCCCCCCTTTATAAGAAGCAAGGAGGATTATCAGGGAATCCCTCCTGAGTGGAGTCACGTCGGAGCGGGACACAGGTCGGCAAGTTGCACCAGATGACTGAGATTACATCATTTTTATTCCCTGATTTGTAATGAAACATATATATGTACATTATAACTTAATTAAATAAAAACAGTTTTTATTTAATTAGAGTTCCACCAAAAAATATGTTTTGTGACATGAGCTGTACACAGGAACAATTAAATGGTGTTGTCTTCTATACCTGGTGTGTTTAAAGAGGCCCTGTTGCCCGATTTGGGGGTGTCCCTCTCCTGTGGTGTGGTCTATAGGTGTTGGTGCATGTAAATGGTCTGCAAAGGCTAAAATCCTTGTGTTCTCCCCCACCCCCGCCTGCCTGAAGCGCCTTAGTCTGACTCCTTTGTCTCATTTCATCATTATGTAGCACTTGTGCTTCTTTTGGCTAGCACTCCAAACAAATTGTATGTGATAAGGAGCGAGACATCTCTAAGCGGTTTACCAATCGCAACAGAGCCGGCCAGCTAACCAATCAGAGCAGACTGGGCTCTGGTTTCAGCTGCCTGTGTCGTTACACCGACCTCGAAAACAGTTTTTATGCAAAGTAAATTTGTCCCACCTGTTAGTGAAATATTTATGAGAATACACATATTTACATGAAAGTGCTGTTCAATAACTACAGAACATAAATGAGAGGTTTGTATTTATTATCCTGTCCTTTCTTTCCGCTATCCGGTTTCCTTAGTAAGTGACGCCATCTTTTGTGTGTTCCAAAATGTGGCCCCAGGCCCTGACGCTAGAGCATGCTGATGTATGATCTACTCCTCCAGAGTATTATGATTTTCCTGGGGGGCGGCCTGTGTGTTCATCCAACAGTTCCTGTAGAGCTGCCATCTTCATCTTGTGCTGCCCCAGAGAACTCAGGTTCAGGAAGATCCCCAACAGTCAGTGGTGCTTTGTGGCTCCATAAGTACAGGAGCCGGAGTGTATGGATGAGATTCATTTACATTTACTGTGCTGAATATGGTGCTCAACACTCCCTGGTTGTTGTATGGTTCTATGCTTCCTTGGACTAATGTGAAAGAGGTGTGTGTGTACACCCATAAAAACATTTGCTTTTCAGGCTTTATGGTATTATTACAATGCGGGGGAACAGTGATGCCCACATTGCACTGCGTTGTTTATTACAGACTGCCATGCAACAAGAACATTGATGTTGCAGATACACAGAAAAAACAATCACAACGTTTTTTTCCACTTTGTCACTTGTCTACATGCAGTGGGTGAAAGCTCCGTTAACCCCCGGAGTGAACGTGTATGGACGTTAGAGGAGGCATTATCAAGGCTCAGGTTTACACTGCTTTCACCCACAGTGGGGAATTGATTGATACGTCTCGTGTGACTCTGAAGGCCAAACAGCGACCATCAATAATGTGCCTCTGAGCCGGAGTCAAGGCTGAGTAGAGACCACAGACACAGGGGAGACGGCCTGCAGGTCACACATGACACTCAATACTGGGGAGGGTCCATGAGTGTGTGTGGGTATTTGTACATCAGTGGACACTCAAATATGGTATAAATTACAATCTCAATGGATGAAACCAAACAACTGCTATTAAATTTCCCTTCTTGCCAAGCTTATCAGAAATGTTTTGTCTGTCTGTCCTCGTCACACCGGGACAGATTCCCTCACAGACTCCAGATTTCTAGAAACTGAATTCAGTGTAAACTATAGGGGTGGAGGAAATAATCGATACAGCATAGTATGGCGATACTTTGCGTGCCGCTATTGTATCGATACACATCGATATTTTATTATATAGACTATTCATATTACAAATCCAAATTCAAGTTTTTGGTAATTGCTTTTTCAATCCACTACATGGTGCTGAGCTTTCTCTTGTGCGGTCATGGCCATGGGTAAAGTCAGTGGGATTGGCAGGAAGTTAGTCAAAACAAAGATGGAGTCAGCGGGGATAGAGAAATCAGAAATGCGCCATATAGTATCGTAATACTTAGTATAACGTATAATCGCATTACTATCGTATCATGGCTCAAGTATCGCGATAGTACCGTATCGTGGGGACCCTGGTGATTCCCACCCCTGGTAAACTATGGTTGTGATAGAATTATTTCAGGAAGTTTCCTAACGGAGTGAAATGACCATGGTGAGAGTTGTTCGAATTCTCTACATCAGGGGTCTCAAACATACGGCCATGGGCAAAAAACAGCTCTCCAGAGGGTCCAATCCGGGCCGCCAGATGACTTTGCAAAGTGTAAAGATTACAGAGAGAGACATTGACTGCAATGTTCACAACTTTTATGTCTTTTGTAAGCATAGATTTGATGGATTTAAAAGGCAGGGGGATAACTGAAACTAGAGTAGTATAGCAGTTCCCACTTTAGTTTGAATGGTGGTGTGTCATGATTACTACGCAGGAAATGCATGTGAAATATTTTTTACAAGTTGTTATAAAGTAAAACACTATATTGTTCAGTTCCAGATAAAGCGGACCGAATGTTTTTTGGCTTTGTACACTGAAAAAACTGAAACGTTGACTTTTAATTAAATGTATTATGCCGACACATTTCATTAGGTTAGTGGAAAGCAATACGTTTTAGATTTTCAGATGTAATCTTTCCTGCAGATGCACAGGGTGCAAGACCGTCCCTTTTGCTCGATGCTATCTCTTTCTCTCCCAGTCCTACTCTTAAGCTGCACGATTAAGAGTAATGTTTTAAAAAAGGAGACATGACGTTCTTGAGGTCTAAACTGATGGACTGTCTGTTGTAAGTCCAGATAAGTTCCTGCTGTCCCTGACAGTAGCGCGCTTGTTGTTCTTGGCTTTAAAGCAGAATGCTCTCACAGTCCTTCTTCAGTCACTTGTTGTTGTTGTTGTTGTTGTTGTTGTTGTTGTTGATTAAAGTAATTACAAGTAAGTCAAATGAAGCTGGGCGGGATGTTCTGGTCTTGATGATGTTTCGTCTCTTATTGGAGACATTAAAAGGCTTTCTGTTTTTTTTTTTCCTAATGTAGCATAACATTTTTCGGGTTGTGCAACACTCAATTATACTACCTCACAGGCCCGTATGTATGGAATAATTACAGTAAACCAGTGCTTATGTTCATATTGAAAACTGAGTATGTGCAGCGCCATGGTCAGTTGGAATGTATTTTACTCAAGAGAATGCTGAAGATCGATTAAGCATCTTAATTTCAGGAATAATAATTGAACTGTGTCTGTGTATTTATACTATGAACTATGAGTTTTTGTGTATGAAACAAATGTGAAGTTAGAAATCTCCCTTGACCCATTTTTGTAAAAATGTGTTTTTAACAACACTTTAACATTTTAATAAGCAAAATAAATCTACTATTTATGGTCACTTCAGACCAAAACTTATGTATGATATGATTATTATTTACTTACTCTATTATTTGCAGTAGAAGTGTGTTATTGATTAATGAGGAATTGAGTGATTGTTCATTTCGAGTTTGTCTCAATGATTGAGTGTATGTGGCTATAGTGTGTAAATGTGTGATTGACTGTTGTCATGGCTCGATTCATTGTTCTCCATTAAGCCACTAGATTCATCAAACTCGGTGAAAAAACTGAAACGTTATCTTTAATTAAATGTTATATGTCAACAAATTACCTATAACTGTATTAGGTTGGTTGAAAGCAATAATATTAAAATTAAATAATATTTTAAATTTGAACTTAATTGCAATTATGTGTTGATGCTGTGTCAAAATAAAAAGGCTTTCCACACACATTCAACAAAGAAAACAGCTCTTTACAATACATTCAAATCAAAACGAGACAAAACTCAAATGAAAAAATATACTTTACGTTGTGTAGGATAATATCATTTAACGGTTAGAAACTGTGTCTTCCTCACAGGCAACGCAGGATTAGTACCTCCAGGGGCCCCCTTGGCTACTGAGAGCACATGGGCCCCCCAACCCCACCCCAAGACAGAAATGTGTGCATGTGTAACACCACATAATAAGTCTGCACTATTGAATAATTGTGTGTGATTCTTACAGTAAATGCTGCACACAGCTGCTTTATAGAATATCACTTTATTAATTCCCTCCAGCTGAACCAGGGGCGTTGCTAAAATAAATAAAGCTGTGCATAGATAGTTTAGTGAGACCCTATCAGAGACAGCTGAGCAAGAATATTTGACCTCATCAGAAGCAGAGGTATTTACAGCGGGGAAGAGTGAGTTTTATTTAAAATGTTGTTAAGAGAGGTTGTGCAGACAACATTTTTTTTAAATTATCTGAGGGCCCCCTTTTGCTCAAGGGCCCCAGGGCACTTGCCCAGAAACATCGAATGCTCAGGCTTTTGCTGATAAAAAAGACAGTCACAGGTAAAAGTAAAATGGTGTAAACCTACAAAGAAACAGGGCAGCTATACTTATGACCCCCCATTCCCTCCTGTGATGTGCTGCGTCTGCAGAGTCGAGTACCTGCAGGTCCAGAGCGGTGAGCTGCTTCCCCTTCTCTCCTGAGTTGCGTTTGAACTCCTCGAGGGTCCAGGACGGCTGGCCCCTTGGCCCTTCCGACAGGCTGCTGATCCTCAGGTCTGTGTACAGGGGGCTGCCTTTCACATGGGCCTTGATGGAGGGGGTGAAGGGGTGCGGAGAGAAAACCTGTTCGCTCAGATAGGACTCCTTCGGCGGCTTAGACGGGCGGTGGGCCTGGGGGAACTCGTACTGACGCTCTCGTTCTGCCTGGGGAGGGAGAGGATAAGAGGAGACAATGTGAATCCTGAGATTCTGCTGCAGGAGAACTAGTATGTGCCTTTTTTTTTAGGGAATTACTCATTGTAGTTTATCCTACATAACAAAACCGAGGGTCTCACGTCATCAGACCGCTGGTTAACATAAAATGCTAATGTGAATACGTTTGGATAAAAAGTGGAAGTGTGCCTTCCAAACCAGCCTGCTGTGTTGCTCATATGAAGCCTGCACTAATATAAAGCGTCATTAAGTCTACCTGGTCTTCAATGTGCAAGATTAAGATATTTTTCAAGACCATCACTCACAGCATCTCACTAATACCGTTCCAGTATCCATATAGACGGAGATATGATTTCCTGGCAGCAAATCACAATTTGAATAAAGCCCTGCGTTTTATTTCGGGCAGAGCAGCATGTGAGTGTGGATTTAAAATCCACGCCTGCTGCTGTTAGTTATCATCAATGTACATTTACAGTGGGGCAAAAAAGTATTTAGTCAGCCACCAATTGTGCAAGTTCTCCCATTTAAAAAGATGAGAGAGGCCTGTCATTTTTTATCATAGGTACACCTCAACTATGAGAGACAGAATGAGAAAAATAAATCCAGAAAATCACATTGTAGGATTTTTAATGAATTAATTTCAAATGATTGTGGAAAATAAGTATTTGGTCAATAACAAAAGTTCATCTCAATACTTTGTTATATACCCTTTGTTGGCAATGACAGAGGTCAAACGTTTTCTGTAAGTCTTCACAAGGTTTTCACACACTGTTGCTGGTATTTTGGCCCATTCCTCCCTGCAGATCTCCTCTAAAGCAGTGATGTTTTGGGGCTGTTGCTGGGCAACACGGACTTTCAACTCCCTCCAAAGATTTTCTATGGGGTTGAGATCTGGAGACTGGCTAGGCCACTCCAGGACCTTGAAATGCTTCTTACGAAGCCACTCCTTCGTTGCCCTGGCGGTGTGTTTGGGATCATTGTCATGCTGAAAGACCCAGCCACGCTTCATTTTCAGTGCCCTTGCTGATGGAAGGAGGTTTTCACTCAAAATCTCACGATACATGGCCCCGTTCATTCTTTCCTTTACACGGATCAGTCGTCCTGGTCCCTTTGCAGAAAAACAGCCCCAAAGCTTGATGTTTCCTCCCCCATGCTTCACCGACCCAACCCGCGAAAATGGGAGAAAAAAAAAAAAAAGATACCAGTGAGTTTACGTCGTGATTTGCCAAACGGTAGGCCTATTAACGAGGGGTTTGCTCACAATTATGAGGAGATGCACGGGCAGGCTATTATTTTCGCTAAACAAATGATTGACAGGAGGCATAGCTCGCAGCTTGCTGCTGCCTTCTGACGTGCTGCCTGTGTGCGGTGCATGAGACGGAGCGGGAGAAGAGGAGGGAAGGAAAACCCCATTTTATCCTTACACAAAAGACAAAGCATATGAACGGATACATATAACTATAATAGCTGGAATAATTGCGATTTTTACCCGACCCGCCCGCTACCCGCATTTTCACGGAAAAACCCCCCGGACCCCCGATCCCCCGCCGACCCGTGGGTAGCACGCGGGGACCCACGTTTGGGCAGCCGCGGATATCACTAGTCACCGGTGTGTAAGGGTACTCACAAGGTCATGAAATACAAATCTTTTTTTACTACTTACCCACATTCTCAATTAAATCGGGGTACAACGATGCTGATCCAGATTTGCTGCAAATGCATAAAACCGAAATATGGGCTGGCTGTTAGTTGAACTTCTGGCAATTGCCAACTATGTACCCAATATACAGTCGGCGAGCTGAAACCATTCTGTTTGAGTATATGGTCTGTAGTTTACATTAGCAAGCATCGCTAAATCAAGCTAACGTCATGTATGGAAGACTGTGTATATAAAGGTCTGCCTTGTGGTAAACGAGAGAGAAAACGTTTGAGCTCATACTGTTTCGAATAATGCTGGATGTGGTTTGGAAATAATATGGCCGACAAGAAAAGGGTGGAAGTGGCCGGCAGCGGAACATGGAGGCTAGGCGAAAATCTGAGCAGGAAGCTTGGCGCAGAGCTTGGCTGCCGCTGAGCGAGGGTTCACTGCTGTGAATCGGAGTTTCAGGATAGGTGCAGGCTTCTGGGAAGCATGACAATGTTCAAATACTCGGGCAGTGAGTCGCGACCATGGCATTCTCGCCACTTGCCGAGCAGTGCAGAGAGGAGACTGAATCTGAGTGAGCCTCTTTAGACACTATTCTCCTTCTCCAAAATACCAAATTTGGTATGGAAATCACAGAGCATCGAAACATATGGGCATCATTTGTTGGTCGTTCTGTCGGGTTTGGGAACAGACCAAGGCATAAATGATTAAGGATGGCCAATAATAAACATGTATTTAATTAAAGCTGTATGTTAAGGAAAAGTCCACAAACAATCAGGAACTGAAAGAACAACAAGTAAGGCAGTGGATAACATTATGTTTAGTGAATAATGGGATTCTTGAGTTTTAAACATTCAAGTACCAGGGTGAAGCTCCAGCTCAACCTAAAGTTAATTTCCCCAAGACACTCCAGGGAGACAGAAGCAGGAGCTTCAAGGGTGAGTGGTATGAAGTTCACCCCTGGTTGGAGTACTCAATATGTGAAGACTCCACCTTTTGCTTTGCCTGCAGGCATTTCAGCTTACCTGGCCATGAGTCTACGTTTAATTCAGGTTCCGGTTTCAAAAACTGGAAGAAAGCTACCTATACAGACGGAGGGTATGCTGCACATAGTAGATCTGAGCATCACAAGAATGCCATGCTAGCATGGAAAGAATACCAAATTGCAGAAAAAAATCAGGGATCTCTAATGGGGCAATTAAATAAAGAGTACAACAAAACTGTTGAAGAGAACAGGGGGGTACATCAAAACTCTTGCTGAAGTGGTTCTTCATTGTGCAACCGAGAACATTGCTCTGCGAGGGCATCGTGAATCTGAGGCCTCAAGCAGGAAAGGGAACTTTTTGGGTATGTTGAATATCATAGCAAACCATGACGACAAGATTTTGAAAAAGATGGATGGTCCCAGGAATGCTAAATATACAAGTCCTGACATACAAAATGAGATTTTGTCATGCTTAGCAGAGATGGTGCGCACATCAATAATCAAAGAAGTCAAGGAAAGTGGTGCTTTTAGCATACTTGTGGATGAGACTAAAGACAAAAAAAAAATGGAACAAATGTCTTTTGTTTTGAGATACTATTACAATGGTGAAATCCTTGAAAGTTTTCTGGAATTCGAGGGTAGCAGAGAAGCTAGATGCGGAGAGCTTGACAATAAAAATAATTCACCTCTTGTCCAAATATGGTCTAGAATATAAGACTAACCTTGTTGGGCAGTCTTATGACGGGGCTGCAGTCATGAGTGGCAAGCACAGTGGTGTGCAGGCCCGAATTAAGGAAGTAGCGAAGCTGGCTTTCTACGTTCACTGTAATGCGCATTGCCTTAATCTGGTGCTGGTGGACACTGTGAGAGGGATCCCAGAGGCTGATTGCTTCTTTTCCTTATTAAAACAGCTGTACGTCTACATGTCTGGATCGGCAGTGCATCCCAAATGGTTACAGGTGCAACAGGAGATGTATGCAGGTGCACCCAGAGAGTTGCAAATGTTGAGTGACACACGGTGGGCCTCCAGATATTATGCTTGCCGTAATTTGTGGGATAGGTTGCCAGCAGTTGTGAAAGTTCTTGAGGAACTGGGTGATGAGAACAGTGGCGAGAGTCAGTAGGTGCCAGAGGCCTTTTGCCTCAGATTGATTTCCAGTTCATTGTGTTTCTTGCCATATTTAAGAAACTTTCTGGAGATGCAAAATTACTGTCAGACATGCTCCAGTCTTCCTCTCTTGATTTGGCCAAAGCAGTGGATCTTGTGGAGGCACTTATTAGTACTTTTGAATCTTACAGGAGTGAGCAGCAGGTGTTTGGTGATTTGTGGGACACTGTTTTGGAGCTTGCAAAGCAATGTGATGTCTCTGTAGACACTGCTCCAAAACGTAAGAGAACACTAAGTTCAAAGCTACAGGGATACCATGTTCTGTCTACTGTGGGCAGACAAGAAACAGGCGATGGCAAAGATTATTACAGGACAGGAATCTTTAATCTGGTATTGGACCGGATGCTCATTGAGCTCAGGAACAGATTCTCCAATCAGAATTGTGACATAATGCGTGGAATACAAGCTTTAAATCCAAGTAGCAGAAGCTTCTGTGACAAAGATAGCCTTTTTGCATTTGCCAAATTGTATGGGTGTGACCTTGTGGACCTTGAGCATGAGCTCTACCAAATTAAAAGAGTTTTAGATCGTAAGATAAAGCAAGGGATGCAGAGACCACCTACAATTGTAGAGCTGGCAGCTTTTATTGAACCATACCAGGATGTCTTTGATGTTTTCTCCAGGCTTTGTAAAATTGCATTGGCAATACCTGTCAGCACAGCTGCTTGTGAACGCAGTTTTTCCTGCTTGAAGCTTGTCAAAACACACCTGAGAACTACAATGGGAGAGGATAGGCTGAGTGATCTAGGGGTGTTGAGCATAGAACACAGGAGGGCAGCGTCTTTAAATTTAGATGAGTTTGTTGATCGATTTGCTAGAAATCATCACAACCGAAGAATACAGCTGCTGTAAACTAACAGCTAAGTAACCAGCATCTGTCTGTTATACCTGCCAATCTGCATCATTAACAGCCCAACATTCTTTTTGTTTTTCCTAAAGTGTATTATGTGACATGGGTATTGCAATGTTAGTACATGTCTGTTCTATTTAGACTTATCTGGTCAGCTTCCAGACAGACACTCTCAGATATGTTCTCAAGAATTACAAAAAAGACAATTGTCAAATTATTTACATGGATCTACCTACACTCACTCACTCACTCACTCACTCACTCACTCACTCACTCACTCACTCACTCACTCACTCACTCACTCACTCACTCACTCACTCACTCACTCACTCACTCACTCACTCACTCACTCACTCACTCACTCACTCACTCACTCACTCACTCACTCACTCACACACACACACACACACACACACACACACACACACACACACACACACACACACACACACACACACACACACACACACACACACACACACACACTGTTTGTAGTGAAACAGTTCAATGTACATGTTCTCACACACACACACACACACACACACACACACACACACACACACAATTCAATGTACATTTTACACATTGTTGATATTTGTTTTTCTTTATGTTTTATGGGACATGTGTGTGTGTGACGTTTATTTTTTACTCTTTATATATACATATGTTTATTATCGCAAATAAAATGAATATTGCACTTAAAAGGCTACAGTTTACTTTAATAAATGATCGCCTAAAATGACAATTCATATCGTGTCTTTCTGTCATTTGCACTAAAAGCTTCCCCTTCTCATGTTAAAGTCCTGAACCCCCTCACATAATCATGACACATCGCACTCGCACATTATCTAAGCACCCATTCCAATAACATGGGATTATCAGTAACAGTAAGACATCATTAGTGTCCATAAGAAGGTTCAATCCATTGTTTATGGCTAGATGAGCTGTTAGAAAAACTGCTGCTCTGAGTGATGCAGTGCGTGAGTTTTAAAATAGTAGTTTTTGACAATCAAGTGCCACCCCAAATAAAAGACTGGCCAGAGCTGGCCCCCCCAGAAATAATGTCCTGGCTACGCCCCTGGGTAGGCCTATTAACGAGGGGTTTTGCTCACAATTATGAGGAGATGCACGGCAGGCTATTATTTTCGCTAAACAAATGATTGACAGGAGGCATAGCTCGCAGCTTGCTGCTGCCTTCTGACGTGCTGCCTGTGTGCGGTGCATGAGACGGAGCGGGAAGAGAGGGAGAAAACCCCATTTTATCCTTACACAAAAGACAAGCATATGAACGGATACATATAACTATAATAGCTGGAATAATTGCGATTTTTACCCGACCCGCCCGCTACCCGCATTTTCCACGGAAAAAACAACCCGGCCCGCCCGACCCGCGGGCTAGCCCGCGGGACCCACGGGTTTTGGGCCAGCCCGCGCATCACTAGTCCCCGGTGTGTAAGGAGACTCACAAAGTGTCAGAAAATACAACCCTCTCTCTTTTCCTACTTACCCACATCTCTAAAGACGGGGGTACAAACGAGCTGATCCAGATTTGCTGCCAACATGCCATAAAAACCGAAATATGGGCTGGCTTTAGATTGAACTCCTGGCAACATGCCAACCTATCGTACCCAATATACAGTCGGCGAGCTGAAACCATTCTGTTTTGGAAGTAATATGGTCTGTGTTTACATTAGCAAGCATCGCTAACACTCAGAGCTAACGCTGTACTGGAGAGACTATGTGTAATATAAAGGTCCTGTCCTTGTGGTAAACCGAGAGAGAAACGTTTGAGCTCCATACTGTTTCAGAGATAATGCTGGATGTGGTTTGGAACATAATATGGCCGACAGGACAGCAGGGGCTGGAGTGGGCCGGGACGCAGCTGGAAACATGACGGCTAGGGCCGAAACTTGAGCAGGAAGCTTGGCTGCAGGAGGCTTGGCTGCCGCTTGAGCTGGAGGCGTCACTGCTGTGACTCGAGGTTTCAGGATAGGGTGCAGGCTTTCTGGGGAAGTGACAAATGTCCTCAAATACTCCGGCAGTGAGCTCACGAACCATGGCTTCTCTGCCACTTCCCGGCGTGCACGAAGGAGAGCTGAATCTTGAGCCTCTTTAGACACTGCTTTCCTCCATTCTCCCAAAATACACAAAATTTGGTATGAAAACTCCACCAGAGCATCGTCCAAACATACTGCTGGGTCCATCTTTGGTTTGGTCGTTCTGTCAGGGTTTGGGGAAACAGGACCCAAGTGCAGTAAAATGAATGGGAGGCAGGTATGGGTCCAAACAAAAGGCGAGCTTTATTTAAATTAAAGCTGTACTTTCAAAGGAAAAGTAACCACACCAACACTAACCAGGGGATACAGGGACACTGGGAACAGGAGCAGACAGACGGACGGGCAGGAACAGGCAGGTAACATGTACAGGATCAGGTAGGAAACGACGACGACCGAACCAGAGACAAAAAGGGAACTAAGACTAAATACACAACGCTAATCACTAAACAACACACAGCTGGAGAGGGGAGGAGAACCACAGGGGCAACAGGTGAACACAATCAGCGAAAGGAGGGAAACTAAAGACAGGAAGTGAAACTTAACCTGACACAAGAGGGGAAAACCTTTCAAAATAAAACAAACAACACAAACACATGACAGACACGAAACCAGGATCATGACACACTCAGCAAAGCTTCGTGGTGTTTTCAGGGGGTGATTGGTAAGGTCAGAGTCTAGAAGGCCATCATCACCGCAGTACATATTCAACTCTCAAATACAATCCCTTTCTTTGGAGTTGGCTGGGTTTTGTTTTCAGTCTTTTATAAATCTATTCACTATGTCTATGTAAAGAGCTTTGGCCCCATACATCCCATCAAACATATATGCCTTTTGCATTAGCTTCATCAATTCTACCAGTTGTATGAATAAATAAAATTGTATTAGCTAGAGTCACCAGAGAGCGTTTTATTCTCATTGGTTATCGTTTATTGGTTTGTCATCACACATTTATTTGCATAAAGCTTAGTGTTGTTTGCAGCAAAGGATGAATCAGCTGCAGCCCTGTCAAAAGGGAGAAAAAATACCAAAATGTGTGTATTTCTATAGATGTCCTCTTTTATAAAGGTTGTATGAAATCAACTCAGTAAATACTCTGTTGCATTCTCATAAAGTTAAAAATTCAAAACATTCGTATTAAAAACATTACATATCCGACATAGATCTAATTAATCTCCAGGGAGCAGTTTATCTTTAAAGCTAACTCCCTCTCATTATTATCTCTCCCTCTGCTGACAAAAAAAGAACAACGCAGTCCTGAAGAAAGACGATCGACTGCATTGATCCACAGCAGGAGCAGCTTCCATCAATACCAAGCTCAGAGAAAAAACATGTGTGTGTTTGCAGCAGTTCTTCAGGCGGCTGTGTTGTGTATTCTTACGAGAAACTGGTGTGAAACAGTACGGTAACAGAGAACAACATTCATGATTCATGAACACTCATCACGTCACCATGGAGACAATCCGCAGCTCATTGACCTTTCTCACAACAGTTAACGTTAACTGTCTGCACCGTTTGCAACAACCTGACACATAAACAACCATCCACTCCATTAACGAGAAGCAATAGGACGTTTTATCAGTCAGCGCTTCAGACTGGAACTGCTTACCCAATCACAGGGTTGTAGGAGTTGAGCGGGCAGCCCCATCACAGGGTCCGCACGGAATAGGAACATGTCTTTTGCCCTCTACATTTGTAGGTGTCGTTAAGAGTGCTTGCAGTGAGTGCATGGATAATGATAGAAGCAAAGACAAAGGCCATGCTACTTTTAACCTGTTTCATCTTAAATAGTAGCACACATGTTGCCTTGTAAAATCCGACATTTATATGCAGCCTGGAATCTATAAGCCTGACTGTAACCTCAATGTGGCTTAGGTGGCTATGATGTAAAGATTAAGTGGACTTTGTTAGCAGGTTATTTAGAGATCAAACCTTCCAAAAAGTCAATGTAAATCTGGTAAATGTTGTTTCAACATTTTGAACCCATCGTTTTTATGAGACTGACAGACCAGAGGGATTTTAGCTTTGATCTCTGGCCAGCTTAACTCACAAACAAATAACTCCAACACTAATTCTCTACAAACTGTCAAAAGATTTCAGGAAGCTTCTGTTTTTTCTTTAGTATCAACAGCCTTCTGTGGCCGCAGCAACCCCGGTTCGAGTCCGGAACACCGCAGCAGGAAGTCCAGTTTAAGTTGTTGCATTAAGTTACTCTATCGTCTCTTCATTTTACTAAGTTTCCAGCCTTTACGTGAGCAAATATATATGGCAAATGGGGCAATGGATACTGTGTCTGACTATGACGTTTCTAGGTTCGAGTTCTGGTTAGCTTGATTCCCATGTCCATGTAATCAACATACACCTGGTAGATGGTGGTCTTTCAAAATGTGCAGAATGGGTCTGAACCCTTCAAAGTCAATCATGGCTTTCATGAAGCTGACAGACGAGAAGAATCAAGGTTTAACCTCTCAAAGTCAACTCAATTTCACAAATAAATCCCTTGTTCATCTCCAACACTATCAAACTGTCCATAGAGTCATCCAAAACAACACATACAGCTCCGGGAAAAAAAGAGACCACTCCAAATGTTTGTTAAATCTTTATCTCTACATGTATGGCAGCCATTCCAGTGTCTGTTGAATTCCAACAAAGAGAAATGTTGTCAGTAGTTTATAGAATACAATAAAAAAAATCATTTAACTCAAAGATATACCTATAAATAATAAAAACCAGATCTGTATATCTCTATCATTACAGAGATATGAATTCAAAATGTGAGTTTGCTTGAATATTAACCAATCTAATGTCTAAATGTAGGGGAGATAAGGAGTGAACCCAGAATCAGACCACAGGGAACATGCCAGCTCGGGGTTTTATAGTGCTCTAAATAGAAGGCCCATCTTGGAGCTCCAGCTGGTGGGCTAGTCCATGCTACAGTCTGCTGGCACAGGGGCTGACTGTGGCAGCTGAGTCCCCAAAATCTACGCTTTTCTTTTTCACGTATTATTTTTAAATCATTAATTTCAATGATACAGCTTGAAAGGCAACCAAATAAAAGAAATACTGAGGTAACGCCACACAGCTTCACAAAGCCTCAAGTTTGGCTGGAGCTACGTGAGGCTGCATACCAAACGGAAACAGATGCCCTATTCACTTTATTGGCTTCTCAATTAGCATTGGGTTTAAATCCATAATACCTGAAGTACTGCTTAAAGTATTTCTAATTGAATGTAGCTGGTGTTTGCCTGAACCCAGTGTAACATCGACTACCTCAGAAACCGCACCTGCATTAACGTCTATCTTTCCAGAGAGAGAATGACAATCAATGCACCACAATGAATCAAGATTTCACCCATGTTTTATAGTGAAAAAAATAGATAATCAATATGTGGCAGTCCATGTTGATAGTAGCAGGACACCAATCAATGCCTGGGACACCATGTGCTCGACCCTGTAAACCAAGGGAGATAGGGGGAGAGAACATGAAATCTCCAAGGCAGAGAATAAGCTCCACTATGTGAAATACACTGAGTAAAAAAAAAGATGCTGATTCACAACACCCCGAATACCAACTGACAACTTCTTAAATATGCTGACAACGTTAGACTGCAGACAGCTGCGTAACGTGGTGCAGCTGCACCTCATTACGCTGTTCAAATGTTTGATTCATAAAGAATGATAAATACAGTTCAACTCCACAGCTCTACTCCTTCTAAAACTATGTTAAGATGTCATTTCTATAACAAACAAAATAGGGTTTGGAGATTTGCTCGTGAAAAACTCACAGTTCTTGGTTTTTAGCCACCATGAAATTCCTGCTTCAGATCTGAATAATTGATAAACATATCCACAGTGTGCCTGCTGTGTGAGGAGAGGGGGGGGGGGCGGGGGTCTTCTAACATCAAGAAACTCTTATTTTCTCGTTTCAGGAAAATAAGTTCTTAAAAATGTTCAGATCTTTCCTGTATTCTAATTCTGTCTCCCCTTTGTCATTCTGGTACTGTTTTGATTTGTCTCAATAAATGATGGAAATACAGGCTCGGCGGGGGGCGGCTTTGCGGTCGTCACACAATCAGGCGGACGGGGATCGGTCCCCAGCCCCTGCAGTCAACATGTCGATGTGTCCTTTGGCAAGATACTTAACCCCATGTTCTCCGGGGGCAACAGTGTGTGAGTGTGTTATGGCAGCCTCTTATGAATGTGTGTGAATGCCGACTTGTTTATGTGGAGAGTTGCAATTTTGGATTTATTTATTTATTCCTATCTTTTGTTTCTGGCTGTTGTGTGGCTCTACAGCCTCCTCCGCCCCGCGCTGCAGCAGCAGCCCTCAAACTCCTTCTGACTGCAGATCAGGAAAGTTTCATAATGATGAGTCAGGACTGTGTTATTTTAGTTTCCTAGCTTGGGAGTGATAGGCACGTACCAACCTTGTGTTGTGACTGCATCAAGCAGAACATTCTTTTTCAACTTTATGAGAACACTTTAAAACACATACTGTTTTATTTATGCATCATTAATGCAACCATGCAAAATGGTCTAAATGAATGATCTACTGTCTTTATTTTGTCATGTTTTTCTTACTTTTGGATATGCACTCCTGTGCTGCAGACAGTATAGATCAGTTTGGCAGGCATGGGGAGTAATGGATAACATGAAACAGGATTACATAATCAGTATACAAAGAAAGAACTGTATTCCTTTAAAGTTACATAACAAAAGATCTGGTTCTTCGTGTTTCCACCGCAGCAGGGCCGGCTCTAAGCACCGAAAACCGGATCTTAGCTGGCCCCACTCGGCTGCCCGGCAAGATGGTCTCAACAGATTGGATGGAGTTGGGATCTGTGAGAACATAGCTTTCCATCAATGTAGTATTTAAACGACCAGACAGACCCTGGGCCCCAACATTTAAATAGTTAATGAAGTGAGTCTGTGTTTCCCCAAGGTTAACTGCTTTAGCCTGGCGGATGGCTGGGTGGGGGGGATTTGCTAACACAATTACCATTTATGTATTATTTAGCATGCTTCTTTAATTATTTATCTGTCACTCTCTGAAATAAACCTCCCATCAGCCTACGTAAGATCCACACCGTACTTATTCTAAGTCACTTTTGGAGCTGGTTGTCAGTGACCTGTTATTTCCTAGTGATAAAGAACACCCAGTGAAAAGCCAGACATTTTCACTAAAAGATAATGATTAGGGGTTTACTGCATGGCAAATAAATCAGAGCAGTCAGACTGCCTCTGGAGTTTCCATGTGACCCATCACTGACCATTATCTTTATCATTATCAGAGTCGTGCACAGCGCTTAACGGGCTGCAGATTAATTCCAACATACTTCATGAGGGCAAAACCCCAATAATCCCGTAAAGGTCCCCTATTATGCTATATTTGAACAATATATAGAGGGCCATATCTCTAGAAAACATGTCTGAAGTGTTTTGCTCAAAATACCAAACAGATCCCCCATTGTAGCATGCCTCATCCCCCTCTATTTCAGCCCTGTTCCTGAAGTGCTGATTCTGTGACTGTAGCTTTAAATGAACTAGCTGCTGCTGGCCACGCCCCTTTGGAGCTGCTGCTGGCCACGCCCCTTTGGAGCTGCTGCTGGCCACGTCATGATCTCTCCTCCTAGAGAGTTTTCTACTTGGAGAAACTCAGCTAAACGCTGCCGTGATTAAACGCCATATTATGTTCCAAACCACATCCAGCATTATCTCTGAAACAGTATGGAGCTCAAACGTTTCTCTCTCTCGGTTTACGACAAGGACAGGACCTTTATATTACATATAGTCTCTCCAGTACAGCGTTAGCTCTGAGTGTTAGCGCTGTTTGCTAATGTAAACGCAGACCATATTACTTCCAAAACACGTGGCGCATTGTTTCTGATACAGCACATAGCTTGTTCTTTCTTCAGTGTTTACTACTAGAACAGAGACATTATATGTATTATACATATAACAACTTTACTCTAAGTTCCTCCTGCAGACATCCTGCTGAATACACACACAAAAAGTGCATTTTGCATAATTGGGGACCTTAAAAACAAAACGCTCTCTTTACTCACACAGAAGTACGTGTGGTTTACTACCAACCCTGTTAGTACAGACAAAGCGGTGCTCAGCTGCAAAAGGAAAAAGGGGAAACACTAGAATAAATATTCGTCATGTTTTGGGCATAAAATAATGATTTTGGAGTTTGTAAGGCCAACATCCAACTATATGAGAAGCACCGCTGATGCTGTGCTCTCCGAGGGTAAAGTGAAGTACTCTCTCAGGACCTATTGGCTGTGTTGGTGTCTTAGCCATTTTGTTACCTGTAATTTTGTCTTTACAGCATAATCACTTTTTAATATCCCAGGTGTCCTATCATTATCTAACTGGGCCACTTCCCCCATGTGGGCTGGAGTTTAATTGTAATGTCGAGGTCAACCATCAGATAGAGTTGGAGGATGAAACCCTCTTTATTAGTCACATGCATGCACACAGCAGAGCACACACAGTGAAATTGGTCCTCTGCATTTAACCCATCCTAGTACTAGGAGCAGTGGGCAGCTATCGTGCAGCGCCCGGGGAGCAATGGGGAGGGGGGATTGGAGGTGTCCGGTGCCTTGCTCAAGGGCACCACAGCAGGGCCTAAGAGGTGAACTGGGACCTCTCCAAGTAGCAGTCCACCTTCCATATTTCAAGTCTGTTCGGGGATTCGAACCGGCGAACGTACGATTCCCAGTCCAAGCCCCTACTTACTGAGCCACTGCTGGACTTACTGAGCCACTGCTGGACAGGAGCGATTTAAACGTCTTTCTTTCTCTTGGTCTCTTTTACTTTTCTTTGCTGAGGACAGTTTAGCCATCATTAATCCAATATGTCTTGCTCTCAACAAATATACAAATAAATATTCAAAAAGTATTTAGAAAATGTAAGAGTTTTCTGATGGACAAATGAATGTTTATTGTCTAACTGACAGGCAGTCTATAACTCTGAAACATCCATATTGACCAATCAGAATGAAATATTCAACTCTATTGTTACGTATGTTATATTATTTGTATTATAAATGTTGTTCTTCTCTCTATCTCACACACGCACACGCACACGCACACGCACACGCACACACCTGGTCGCCATTGTTTTTTGTCTATACTTGTAAATACTCTTTACTCGTGTGTTTTCATGACCCTGTATTTGTATGCACTTGTCCTGTAGCTGCTGTATCACTTCATTAAAGAAAATGATCAGTAAGACTTGCAGTTCGGTGGGCTAAGGATTGCACCACTGCTTTTTGCAGATGATGTGGTCCTAATGGCTTCATCGGTCTGTGACCTTCAGCACTCACTGGATTGGTTCGCGGCCGAGTGTGAAGCGGCTGGGATGAGGATCAGCACCTCCAAATCTGAGGCCATGGTTCTCAGCAGGAAACCGATGGATTGTCCACTCCAGGTAGGGAATGAAGCCTTACCCCAAGTGAAGGAGTTCAAGTATCTCGGGGTCTTGTTCTCGAGTGAGGGAACAATGGAGCGTGAGATGGGCCGGAGAATCGGCGCAGCGGGAGCGGTACTGCAGTCGCTTTGCCGCACCGTTGTGACGAAAAGAGAGCTGAGCCAGAAGGCAAAGCTCTCTGTCTACCGGGCCATCTTCGTTCCTACCCTCACCTATGGTCATGAAGGATGGGTCATGACCGAAAGAACGAGATCGCGGATACAAGCGGCCAAAATGGGATTTCTCCGCAGGGTGGCTGGCATCTCCCTTAGGGATAAGGTGAGAAGTTCAGTCATCCGGGAGGGACTCGGAGTAGAACCGCTGCTCCTTCGCGTTGAAAGGAGCCAGTTGAGGTGGTTCGGGCACCTAGTGAGGATGCCACCTGGGCGCCTCCCTAGGGAGGTGTTCCAGGCACGTCCAGCTGGGAAGAGACCGAGGGGTAGACCTAGGACCAGGTGGAGGGATTATATCTCTTCACTGGCCTGGGAGCGCCTTGGAATCCCCCAGTCAGAGCTGGTTGATGTGGCCAGGGAAAGGAAAGTTTGGGGCTCTCTGCTGGAGCTGTTACCTCCGCGACCCTGACGGAAAAGCGGGAGAAGATGGATGGATGGATGGATGGATCAGTAAGACAGCAGTCTAAAAGAGACCACTCTGTGCTAGCTGTTTCCCCCATACCAACATGTTGATGGATGATGTACACACTCATACAGCCATCTGTTGAGAGTAACTTGTGTTTTGCAAAGGCTGACTCTTCTGTGTCAATTAATTCATCATTAATCAAATAATATATATATAGCTCAATATCACACATTTGCATCAGGGGGCTTTACCATCTGTACAGCATAAAACAGTCTCTGACTCAAACGTCCCCTCATACAAAACCCAATTAAAGGGAAAAATAAAAGACACCTCAGGGAGAGAAACTGAGGCGGGGTCCTTTTCAGAGGACAGACAGATGTTGCACTGAAAAAACTGAACCGTTGACTTTGATAAAGTGTATTAAGTCAACACATTTTTTATTTATTTGAACTTAATAGTATTGCTTTCAACTAACCTAATACTGTTATGTTTTATCTGTTGATATCATACATTTAATTAAAGTCAACGTTTCCATTTTATTCAGTGTGACTATATAAACAAAAAACATAATAAAATGACAATATAGACAATCCATATGTCTGAGAAGATAGCTTTGCCATGGCCGGGCTGTGGACTTATCATGCTTTGTGGTTTAGATTTAGAACAGTCCTATTTATACAGCTGAGGACTCTGTTCATTCCAATCTCCTTACGTATCCAAACATGTACTGTGGAAAACAAAGTGCCGTTTTTTGTCCAGAGGCCATTACTCAGAGTTTGATAGATTCACAGTTTTGTTGTGTTCAGTCTGGTCAGCAATTTGACACTGATATGTAGCCTCTTGTAGATTTGTAGAATCGTGACTGATTTTTCTCTTTTCAGAGAGAAATGGTGGAGGTCCAAATTGAGTGAAGTCCAGCTTCTCTTCAACATCTTCAGTGAATCATTCAATCCCAACTGACTAAAAGTGATGCACACTGCACTGATCTTCCTACCAACTGGACTGCTAAATGACTAAATGATTTCACAAAGCAGTTCATCATTCAGACAGCTTCACATTATTTTAGTTACTTTCACATTTCCAGCCCTGCAGTCAACCAAAGCAGATCTATGTTGAATGAAATTCTACCAACTCTAGTTGGCTAGTGTTTCCAATCATTATCCGTATTATGTTAGGCGGCATCATATAGTCTTATCTGTCCAGCCCTCAGTCTGTTTTTAGTAGCAATGTTGGAAACCCAGCCGACCCAACCTAAAGCGCTGACCTGTGTCTTTATATGTCATCACAACCCACATCAAATCAAAACATCTTTTCAAATGAAAAGATAATAAGATTTCAATGGACAAAAAAGTACCTCATCCACAAACATTCACATCCAATTAAAAAAATAATAGGTGTGTTATACTAAATTACAACTCTACAGTGCACACCTGTCGTTAATCACGTGATTCCTGGGTTTTGCAAGGAGATGCGCCTGAAGATGTATATATATTTTTTTTATTAGGCTAGTCTGTAGGGACTCGGACTTTGGACTGGAGGTTCACCGGTTCACGTCCCTATCGGAACAACATTACAGAGTGTGGATTGGTACTAGAGAGGAGCTAGATCACCTCCTGGGCCACTGCTGAGGTGCCCTTGAGCAAGGCACCGAACCACTAACTCCTCCCTCGCGCCGGCTAGACTGGCTGCTTCTCCACTCTGGATCCTCACGATGCATGGGCATGTGTATACTGTACATACTGTGTGAATTGTGTGTGAATAACGCCCGCATGTGCGTGTATAAAACAAAACAGAGTGGATAACTGAATTTCCCCTTCGGGGGAATAAAGGTCCAACTTCTTCATAAACCTACACATATTTAAATATGTCAGTTATGATATGTTTACAGTCAAAGTAGAGACATCCAGAGTTCTTCAATATCTGACACACACTCAACCTGTTATAGGAGCTAATTGGCACAGCCCAGAAACCAAAAAGTGCAACCATCTGACCATGTCTCTCTGGCTTTAGCTTAGGAAGGTTCCTAATGGAGTGAAATGACTCGGAGGTACGTCAGTGTCAGCCGTTATAGGAGCTGTACAGATTCTGTCGATGTTAGGAAAGTAGCTCCAATCCTTTCATTGAAAGGAAAGTAGATAATGCTGTCACACGAGGAAAAGTATCTGGATGCGCTTATTGTAGTCTAGCTCCCACAGCAGAGGCACAGCAATAAAATCTGCTGCATGTTGATAACATGTCTCTCTGTGTGAGGAAGCCCTGATGAATTCTCCCTCACATCTATCCTTAACCCCATGACCTTTCTCACTGACGTTAGGAACCTGACCTGATTTTTTAGAAAATTTGACCGCAACCTCTCTCTCTCACACGTCACATGTATCAGAAATATGGCTGACCTTTTTTAACTTGATTGGCATTTTATAATGTCTTTCTTTTGCCCTTTGACTTGATGATGTAATGCCATTTGAATTTACCCTGAGAACAATGTCAAATGTGTGATATTGGGCTATACAAATAAACTTTGATTGATTGATTTGTGATTAAGATGAGCATTATAAATACATTTACAATGGGATCTGGGAGCTCATGTTTTATCTGCTCTGACAGATACAGTATGTCTGAACGCCCCCGCTTTGGACAGATTTCCAGCTTGTTGATAATCCAAAGTGAGAGATTTCAGACAGCATTTGCAATTTGGACTACCAAAGTCAGGCAACCATATTTATACAAGCATATTGGCTTCAAGGGTCTTATAAAACAGTATCTCAAACACCCAGGATATGAGGAATAATATGCCCCTATATCTGTAAGCACTGACGTATGTGTGAGGTCTGTGTGAGTTTCAAAGAAGGCTCATCATCAAAGCTGACATTCTCCTCTGCCCTGTTATATCATCACACTGGAGCAGAGTTTTTCCTGATGAAAAGAAGTTGATGAGGACACCTTTAATTCACCTCCTCAGGAGACTGTGAGAGCTGCCAGCTCCATCATTCGGTTAAATATGGAGCTGAATAGCTATCACCTCGTATAACATAATGCCATAAGGTAGTGTATTCATCTGCATTGAAGTTGGATTCAGTCTGTTGAATACTTATTGGGAGTCCGTCCACATCAGCAAGGATGTCTCACAGCAGACCTTGGACACACTCAGAATACCAGAATGTATTTAAAATCCACAATAGTGTTGTTTTTTTTAACAGTTTCTCGGCCCTTTCAAGCTTCGTTTTTTTATATAAGAGCCAGTGGTACAAAGCCAACATATGAGAAAGGAAAGCCTTCCTCACCATCCCAGTCCTCAGACTTAACCATTGGTTTCCAGTTTGTTTAAGAATTGACTCCCGTCATTGACGTCTAACATTGAAGCCTTATATCCTCAGGTAGTAACCTCTACTCATCACTTTCAAAAGCATGCTTTTAATTCATATTTAATGATTGTTTTCATCTTTTGTAGTGCATGTCTTTCATCATCCTTGGCTCCTCACCACTATGTCTCTGCTTCATCTGCCTTCATGTGTTAATTTGAATTTAATCTTGACTCCTTCTGTTTGGCCCTGTGGTTTGGCTTCCTGTTGACTAATTACCCTGTAACCTGCCTCTACTTTGTCTGGCAAAGCTCTAAGAAAACATATTATTTTCAAGCTGTTTATGAATTAAGTTATATACAACTCAACAAATCCTGTGTCAAAACCATGATGACGGTGTTCAATAATAAAGAAAAGGGATTTCTCTGAACTTCATAAAGATAAAGTGTTCTCTCCTACTGTTTTTGTGTTTCCTTAGGGTTAGGAAACACAAAAACAGTATCAGTTTAGATGCAGACTTATCAGTTTGCAACATCCTGCTGCTGTCTTTGGGCTGGTAAGTATACAAATTAATTTGATGATAATGGACAATAACATTATTTATGGTCACAAAATTTCAGCCTGAAATCATTGGCGACAAAAAGCTCAGCGCAAGCTCTTTCAGTAAGACTGGGCGTACATTCACTCACTCCACAGCTGTATTAACCAGCTCATCATGGGCGTTCTCTTTAACCAATTATATTTCACCTCATTCTCCAGCAGCCAATCACCGTGCTGCCGCACACTTTAAAATGATTCTCCTCTCTCCTGCAGTCAGCTGTGATTTCAGGTGTTAATGCGCGGCCAAGGTCACAAGTCTGTAGGGGGCAGTGCTATGATCTGGGGTTGCTGCAGTTGGTCTGGTCTAGGTTCAGCAACGTGCCCAACGAATGAGGTCAGCTGACTACCTGAATATACTGAAGGACCAGGTTATTCCATCAATGGACTTTTTCTTCCCTGATGGCACAGGCATGTTCCAAGATGACAATACCAGGATCCATCCAATTGTGAAAGAATGGTTCAGGGAGCATGAGACATCATTTTCACACATGGATTGGCCCCCACAGAGTCCAGACCTGAACCCGATTGAGAATCTTTGGGATGTGCTGGAGAAGACTTTGCGCAGTAGTCTGAATCTCCCGTCATCAATACAAGATCAAAACAAAATGAATGCAACTCCGGACAGAAGTAAATGGGACATTGCAGAAGCATGTGGAAACGATGCCACAGCGAATGTGTGCCGTAATCAAAGCTAAAGGCGGTCCAACAAATATTAGAGTGTGTGACCTTTTTTTTGGCCGAGCAGTGTACATCGCAATCTCATGGCTAAGGTGGCTAATGATCGGAGTGATGATGTTAAGTAGTCTCATTCAGTCCGTTGTTAGCAGCTGCCATTTTTAAGACATATACAAGCTTCAGATATTCAAAGAGGGTATTTACTAGGGGTGGGGGAAATAATCGATACAGCATATGGCGATACTTTCCGAGGCGATATTGTATCGATACACAAAGGCCAAGTATCGATATTTTATTATATAAACTATTCATATTGCAAATCCAAATTGAAGTTTTGGTAACAACTTCTTTTTAAATCCACAAGATGGTGCTTAGCTTGTTGTGCGGTCATGGCCATGGGTAAAGTCAGTGGGATTGGCAGGAGGTTAGTCCAAACAAAGAGTCGGAGTCAGCAGAGAAAGAAATCAGAAATGCGTCAGTCGCGTTTAAATCAAAGATGTGGAATTATATATCGCAATATATCGTATCGCAACACTTAGCATGTTGTAGTATCGCGATAGTATCGTATCGTGGGGACCCTGGTGATTCCCACTGCTAGTGTTTACTCACATATCTCACAGTCTTTGGACAAAGCGTTAAAATCTCTTCAGTTTGTTTTAACAACAGACCTTATTTCAGACTTCTGACCACAAACACATTCTAAAAACCTTCATTGACTTCTACATGAACTGGAAGTTGTAAATGCAAACTCTTTCCAGATTTTAGGACTCATTCCTCCAGCTCTTTATACAGGTTATTTGACGCACATACTTATAAACGAGTCACACCCAGAGGATCTTGGTTGATGTAAAGGCAGCTTCAGAGAGTTTAGTTCCGGGTTAGAGAATGGTCAGAGGGCTCAGCTGATTTATGGAGAATATCCTGATAATGGATGAATTTATCATACATAGGGACTTTTAAAGGGATGCTCACCCACCTTTTGGTCTATTCTGTGTATTGAAAACTGAAACAACAAGTTCAACAAAATAAATGTATGGGAACAAGACATAAATGTTGGAATTGAAGAGGGAAAAAAAAGGGAACATAAATTAAAGGTAATGTCCTGGGTCTTCACATGCTCCTATAATGGCAGTACGTGAACGCTTTTCTGTTAGTTAATAGTAGTGTGCTCAGCTCGTGCCATGGTACCAATTCAGAGACAGTGTGGAAACCACAGGGATTCAGAGATGGAGTCACTCGATGGATATTACTAAAACCCGGGGTCATGACAGGAGGTACAGTGTCAGGAGAAGACTGATATCTGCTGAAAGTAATGGTAAAGATTTCAGAGAGATGGTACAAGACAGATCTGTCAGCAGCAGACAGGTGTGTAAACATTGGGGATGTAATATATGATCAGGAATTGTTTACTATCTGGATTAGAGCTGAGGAGTTGCGATATCCAGAGAAATGGAGGATGTTTACAACAAGAGAATGTAGCAGTGAATGGAGGGCAAGTATTCCAAAAAGCGACCTTTAACTATATCAGCACCCAAATACTAGAATAAAACTCCTTTGTCAGTGTTATTACTATGACAGAGAGATGGAGTATAGCCGTTAGTTGTGCCACAGCAGCTCCATGCAGACGGCTCGGGTCAGGACCATTTTCAATTACCATGCGCTCCATTTAGCATGGCGCAGAAAGGTCAGAGGGAATAAACAGTGTGTTAAACACCTAATGAGACATTTTGACATTATAACATGTGGTTTAAAAGCCTGCTGTGGGGATCAAAACAATACAGCTGAATAAAAATAGAACAGTAACAGACAGTTCAACACATTACCCACGTAATTGTGTGTCATTTTAATTTCATGGCTGTAGGTCAGGACCTTACTGTAGCATCTGGTGTTTATCATTTCAGCTTCTTTCAGTGCTTGTATGCAATGATTTTTGTTTATTGTGAAATGTCTTTGAGTACTTAGAAAATAACTATATATATAAAATGTTTTATTGTTTCCTTTGTTATTATTTCATACAGGGATATTTATTTAAAATATATATGTTGTGCACATGCCCTGCTCTCCCTAAACAAGTTCCTTACCTCTTCATATTTCCCCTTCTCCTCATGCATTACAAGTGACCTTCAGGGTGTTGTTGTGTGAGGGGGAGAACAACATAAAGTCACAAACCTCCTTTCTGATCCGTTTTACATTTAGAGCTCTGCTTCTCAAGCATTCCTTGGCTCCAGGCCAACTTCCAGAAGCTAAAAAACTGCTCAATCTGCACAAACTCTGCATTAAATGTTAGAGCAGTTATTGTAACTAGACTATTCTACCTAAAGGTCTGGGATCTGGTGAACATTACAGCAGTGTCTACTGGAGGAAACATTTTTAAGAACCCTAAGTTGAGCTGACAGAGTATGACAAGCGGCTGACAGCCTCACAGTTCAGCTAACTGATGAGGTGTGGATTTAGAGAGGCCCTATTCTGCTTTTTCCCTTTCCTCTATTCTAGTGTGTTATATACTGTAGGTTTCAGTGCATGTAAATGGTCTGCAAAAACTAAAATCCCTGTGTTCGCTTCAGAGGCAGTTTCTCTTTTTTCTTTAAAGTAGAGACACTACAGACTGATATACACCTGAACATTAGCAGGAGAGGACTCTTTAAAGTAGAGACACTACATACTGATATACACCTGAACATCAGCAGGAGAGGACTCTTTAAAGTACAGACACTACATACTGATATACACCTGAACATCAGCAGGAGAGGACTCTTTAAAGTAGAGACACTACATACTGATATACACCTGAACATCAGCAGGAGAGGACTCTTTAAAGTAGAGACACTACATACTGATATACACCTGAACATCAGCTGGAGATGACTCTTTAAAGTAGAGAGTCTACATACTGATATACACCTGAACATCAGCAGGAGAGGACTCTTTAAAGTACAGACACTACATACTGATATACATCTGAACATCAGCAGGAGAGGACTCTTTAAAGTAGAGACACTACATACTGATATACACCTGAACATCAGCAGGAGAGGACTCTTTAAAGTAGAGACACTACATACTGATATACACCTGAACATCAGCAGGAGAGGACTCTTTAAAGTAGAGACACTACATACTGATATACACCTGAACATCAGCAGGAGAGGACTCTTTAAAGTACAGACACTACATACTGATATACACCTGAACATCAGCAGGAGAGGACTCTTTAAAGTAGAGACACTACATACTGATATACATCTGAACATCAGCAGGAGAGGACTCTTTAAAGTAGAGACGTCTACATTCTGATATACACCTGAACATCAGCAGGAGAGGACTCTTTAAAGTACAGACACTACATACTGATATACATCTGAACATCAGCAGGAGAGGACTCTTTAAAGTAGAGACACTACATACTGATATACACCTGAACATCAGCAGGAGAGGACTCTTTAAAGTACAGACACTACATACTGATATACACCTGAACATCAGCAGGAGAGGACTCTTTAAAGTAGAGACACTACATACTGATATACACCTGAACATCAGCAGGAGACGACTCTTTAAAGTAGAGACGCTACATACTGATATACACCTGAACATCAGCAGGAGAGGACTCTTTAAAGTAGAGACACTACATACTGATATACACCTGAACATCAGCAGGAGAGGACTCTTTAAAGTAGAGACGCTACATACTGATATACACCTGAACATCAGCAGGAGAGGACTCTTTAAAGTAGAGACACTACATACTGATATACACCTGAACATCAGCAGGAGAGGACTCTTTAAAGTAGAGACACTACATACTGATATACAGCTGAACATCAGCAGCAGAGGACTCTTTAAAGTAGAGACGCTACATACTGATATACACCTGAACATCAGCAGGAGAGGACTCTTTAAAGTACAGACACTACATACTGATATACACCTGAACATCAGCAGGAGAGGACTCTTTAAAGTAGAGACACTACATACTGATATACACCTGAACATCAGCAGGAGAGGACTCTTTAAAGTACAGACACTACATACTGATATACACCTGAACATCAGCAGGAGAGGACTCTTTAAAGTAGAGACACTACATACTGATATACACCTGAACATCAGCAGGAGAGGACTCTTTAAAGTAGAGACACTACATACTGATACACCTGAACATCAGCAGGAGAGGACTCTTTAAAGTAGAGACACTACATACTGATATACACCTGAACATCAGCAGGAGAGGACTCTTTAAAGTAGAGACACTACATACTGATATACACCTGAACATCAGCAGGAGAGGACTCTTTAAAGTACAGACGCTACATACTGATATACACCTGAACATCAGCAGGAGAGGACTCTTTAAAGCAGAGACGCTACATACTGAATACACCTGAACATCAGCAGGAGAGGACTCTTTAAAGTAGAGACGCTACATACTGATATGAACCTCAAATGAGCAGAATAGGCCCCCTCTAAGGATCCTGGAAAAGTGGCCCTAGATTGCATGAACCTCCACTAAACACCCTGGAGATATCTCTGCAGACAGGACTCTCTCTGTCTCGCTGCAGCTGCCGATAACTGATGAATTAAACCTGTTTGTGTGATAATTGCTCCACCTGGGAGGCTTGTTAGGAATTTCTACCACAGAACCCTTTCATGCAGGGCACTAATGTTGCTTAGGGTTTAATGATCAGTTAACAAGGGTTGATCATGGGAAAAAAGTGAAATAGTCCCTATAGTGCACACAGTGTTGCATTGAGCAGCTAGAAACAGATATTTCTCTCAGGAGTTGGAGGAGGCAAAAAACAGAGCTGAAAGGCTGAGCACAAACACAACTTCAACATGTTGATATCTCTGTTGGGTCTGTGTCAATAGGCAACTGCTTACCGACAAGTTTACCATTACACATTTATAAAATAATATGTTAGGGATCATTTGTATATGTTGGTTTACAGCTTGTGAGGCTGATGACAGGGGGATCAAGTTGATGTAGTTTTATAAATATAACAATGAAAAAATTGAAACTATAAGAATTACAATGTTATAATAGCCGAGTGTATTAAATACAATCATTGCAGCAGAGCATACAACTGAAACTAACGAGGTACCTATCAATAATTTGTTAGTCTCTATCCAGAGATATTTTTATGATGTATATTTTTGTTCTTACTTCTTGTGTTTTTCGATGCAGCACACTGTAGGTATTATCCATACAGTGTGTGATAACTGCTGTCTTGAATTATTACAGACTCCAGGCTTAGTGTTCTACATCAGTCATATAATGAGTGTTTCTCTTTCCTTTAAAAGTGAATTTAAATCAGTCTGTACCTCTTTGACTTTCCGCTGTCTGTCCTGGCCCTCGTCTCCAGGGTGGCAGGAGTAGGACACTGTCCTCCAGTCCCGGGGAGAGTTGGTGATGCTGGCGACCTTTGACTCAGTAGCACTGTTCTCCTCGTTGAGGGAGCGGGATGACCTCCTGGTGAACATGCTCTTCCTCAGAGCTTTAACCCTGAGGCTATCGCTGTTCCCATCCGAGCAGCCCCACTCCGCTGAGGGGCTCTTGTCCACTTTAACGTTGTGACCGGTGGTGTGGCACTGGAAAACTCGAGGTGAGAGGGTGATGTCGGGATGTGGATGAGGGTTGGGGTGCAACTTGTCCGGGGTGGCCTTGGTTCCAGATGTTGACGCCGTATCCCCATGTCTCCCGTTGGCCTCAGGCTCCTGGATCTTCTCGTCCAGCTTGTTGAGTTTGGAAAGCACCTGGGAGATTTCACTGCGGACCCCCGACAGACCCTCCAGCTTCTTCTCAATCTCACCGATCCTCGTGACCAGCTTGCACACGCTGGATTTGAGCTCATCGTCTGTGTTTTCCAGCGAATGGAAGAGGCGGTCCAGCTTGGACTTGGCTAGTTTGACCGTGTTGCGTTCAGGGGAGCTGTCGCCTTCAGACTTCAGCGTTACCTGAGAGAGGGAGCCATTGCTGTTGTAGCATGAGGATTGGACAACTCCCAATGAGTCACAAACACTCATATCATCCAGAAAACGGAAAATATCACTTATGTCATCGCTGACGATCTCAGAGTCCTCCTCACAGTGTTTGAAGGCGTGCCTCTCTCTGTCACTGTACTTCGTTTGGTATTCTTTCCCCTTCTTCTTCTCAGCCTGCTCTGTTTGAGTCCCAACACTAAAGGAGCTGTCCACTCCCGGAAAAGACGGACTGTTTTTGTCCCTGAACCTTTTGGCTACTTCTCTTTTCTCCAAACCCACCGGCCCACTCGTCATCAGTGCTACGTCCTTGGTTTTTATTCCTTCACTTTTCTTTGCAAACCCTGAAGGAGAAGCTACCACCTTTTCCTTTGGGCTCTGAAAATGCTGCTCATTGTCAGTTCTTCTAATGGGGACATTGCAATGGTGGTTTTCTTTAAGTGGTCTGCTGTTCAGAAAGGATCTTTCAAGTTCTGGAGGCCCCTCTTCTGTGTTGAGACTGAGGCTTTTCACTGGCCATGACGGCTGCTTCCCTGCTTTGTTCCTGTGCTTCCTGCTGCTGATGCTCTCAGAGACCGTAGTGGGACCAAAGTATGTGGAGGCCTGTAAGTCGTCCAGGCTCTCATGCTTCACCCTCCTCCTGTCCTGAAGAGGAGAGTTGAGTGTTGGCTCAAAGTAGGGGTTACTGTAGGGCAGTTCAAAGCTGTGGTTGAAGAAGGTAGTAGGTTTGTGCAGCTCCCTCTTGTGGTAGCCTTCAGCAGCCTTGCTGCCCTGCTTGCTTTTACTGGGATTCACCTACAGGAAGTTAATGAGACGAGAACTGTTAAACCTTTAAAACACATTAACACAGCAAACACAGCACAACAGTTTACTTTTTGTCACTTTGGGTTCATGTAAGAACTAGAATTAAAAAATAAATTAAAAATAACCATTTGCAAATGGAGTGAAACATTAAAAAAAAGCATTCAAGTAGTTCTCAGTGAAATTGTGTTAATGGGAATTATAATACTTCTAATATGGAACACTGATCAGCAGGATAAAAGAGGTAAATGCTATAAGAAATAAATGTGGTGTTTATACTCATATACCAGCGCAACAGCCTGTCAGATAAAACAGAAAAGTGTAAGTAATGTAATAAGAGAGAGAGAGAGAGAGAGAGAGAGAGAGAGAGAGAGAGAGAGAGAGAGAGAGAGAGAGAGAGAGAGAGACAGAGACTGGAAAGGTGATGCAAGCATTTAAATGTGTGCTTAAAAGGATACATACAATACATTACTTATCCTTTGACAACCAATGTTAGGGATTGTACAAAGGACATGAGTTTAGTCTACTAATTACAGTATACATATATAAGTACAACATTGCCTTTTTACCTATATTTCTGCAGCAAAGAAAAGTAACAAAATATATGGTAGACCATTGAGTCTTCCATTTTATATTACTTAGCATTTCTACTTATCCACATTTTAGATGGAAATATTGAACTTTATTCTCCTCCTGTTTATTTGATACCTGTTCAATTCAAAACATACATTTTACTCACAGAATATAAGTGTTTTTAACGAACCTGCCCAATACTCATATACACTACATTATATCTGTAAATATACATAGATAATAATATGCATATTTAATTAGATATATGTATTCATAAGGTTTAAATCAGGCCATTCTGCAAACTAGCACAGAGGGTTTCCATTTGTGTCTCTTTTTGTTAATTTAATACCTTTTTCTTAAATATGTGAATACATTTTCCATTGCCTCTAAAACAATGTGTAATTTTTTCTTCAGGACGACACACTTTTCATTTACTGTCCACCCAACACATACTCATAAAATCATTCTTTGCTCTTCACACGCTGTTGTGTTGTTTGAATCCCTGAGGTACATCAACAGTGCATCAAGTTGCTCCCCATCTCCAACGTCCTTTTTTTTTCTAGAAAATAAAAACACAAACCTGTGGGGAGAAGGCCACGAAGTTGTGGAAGTCCTCCTTGAAGACGGTCCTCTTCTGGATGCAGGAGTGGACAGAGAAGGGCTCTGGATGGCCCATGTGCTGCAGGGACTCCTGGTCGGTGGTGCACTCGCTGTCCATATCCATGGGGAAGTAGGTGCTCTCTATGTCACATGGGGGAGAGGGCGGGCTGCTGCTGGAGTACTGGGGCAGGTGGTGCAGCTTGTCCAGAGACGCTGCTCTACATTTCAGGTCCTTGTTGACGCCAAGAAGGAAGTTAGGGTCCGAGGAGGGGATGAACGGTTGGCAGGTCTTGCAGTCAGCGGAGGGGGTGATGCTCTGAGGCACAGGGTGCTGCTTGGTAGGTTGATGTTGGTGTTGGTGGTGGTGATGGTGTCCAGCTCTGGGGTGATCTATGTGCTCATAACCAAGCCCCCTGTCACAGTCCTGAAACTTATAGGAGTCATCATCAGACCTGCACAGCTCCAACGACTGGTTCTTGTGGAACTTGCCTCTGTGTGCTAAGGGGAGCTTGTCTTTGACCATGCCTCCATTCATCTGGATCAAGTTGAACATGGTGACGATGTCTGCTGCCACCATGAGCTTCTTGGACTGTGGGTCCTCCATGGAGCAGCGCATCTTGTCCTTGAAGAGGGTGGCTGGAAAGGCGGGGTCCAGGCAGGCGGTGTAGAACAGCAGGCTGCGGAGCTTTGCCAGCTGCACCAGGTCGAAGCGAGCGCACAGGGACTTACACAGGTCCTGGTAGGACATGGTGTTGTGCTTTGTGTCCAACTCATCCAGGATCCGGACCAGGAACAGAGAGTACTCCGGGAGGGGGTCCATGGCTGCTGGGGGGGGGGGGGGCTTACAAAGGAGGTCCTACCTCAGGAGAAGCAGGAAATCACACATCTGAATGCTCATTTAATGCGAATGTGTTTGCATGTTCTTCCCACATAAAGCATCAGAAAATCTGAGATGCTCACAGGCCAACAAGCAGTCCCACTGTCTTAAGACTCTTTAAGATGAAATAGCCTTTGCTGATTTTATGACAAATGGTCATATAGAGGAGGAAAATCAACATTACACAAAAAGAGTAGCTGTAGCAGGTGTGCAGCTTTATTTCAGTCCTTCAGGATCTGCATACCGTCACTCACCCTGAGTAGTTGTGAGCAGAGAGAGAATGATCTAATGCTCGGTGCAGCACAGCGGTCCCCCATCCACCCACCCCCCCGCCCCCAGAGCCAGCAGCAGAGGACAACCATCACCTGGCTCTGGATCTCCCACACAAGTACAGCAACTTTAACCCATCAAATTATCCACCAGTCCAGATTTGAAAAAAAATCGGATTCAAAACTAACGCACAGTGCATGCTCACTTGCCGCACTCCGGTAAATGCTGATGGATATCCTTCCTGTCCCGGCTGTATGTGACGTTACCCCCGGATCTCTGCTCCCGGGCTGCAGAACTCACAGCCGGCTGGACTCTCCTCCATTTTCCGCTTACTCCTCTCCCTCCGGAATGTCTCAGCAGAGATGCTTTGAGATAAACTGCACGCTGTGCTGGAAAAGAACCAGCGTCAACGTCCAAATAATAAACACGCGTTGCTGGCGGCTTCCGCTTTCAGAATAAGAGCCTCAGAGGGACAATCTTGAATATCAAAACGTTTTCTACCCCGGCAAACTACAAATGTGGAGGAATATTCACACATTGTATCATTTACACAGCATTGTAATGTTCTCACTAGAAGTCGTTTTTAACATGTTTTTATTGTTTGTTAGTCTATTCTAACAATGCAGCACATCTCTCAAAGAGCAGCACATGTCTAAAATATCATTCTGTAAATCAACTATTGCACAACGTCAATTGTACTATTTCTTCTTTATGTACATACTTTAAATTTTTTTTTCTTATTTTCATTTTATTTTCTACTATGTGCAATGACTTGTATGGTATTGTGCTGCTGCAACACACACATTTCCCAGTCTGGGATTAATGAAGCAATTCTTATCTTTATCTTATTTTTATAAGGATATGCATGGATGCAATGAAAAATACAGAAATTGTAAATTATTACAAAAACACATATTATGGTATTGATTTTATTGTATATAATATTATGACTTCACTGATTGATAGCCAACCCATTTGTTATATTGCATTGCAAAGCGCTATTTTTTGTTTCGTTTTAGCGTTTTTATTGTGAAGGAAACGTGTTTTACTTCCGGTCATGGACGGCTTTATCCAGTGAGATCGATGCAGCTCTTTGTTTCCACTTAGTATGACGTAACTAAAACTACCGCTGGACACTAGAAATATTATTAATTTAACAATCTGACAGTCTGTATTATTTTAAATGATAATGTAAACCTGATAAAATGCCTTTATTATAATGTCAATCATTACCTTTGAAGGTTTTATTGTCATATGCACAGTAGTGTGTGTATGGCAATTAAAACCGTTCGTCCCGAGCTCCTCTCATGCAACATAATATATAGAGAACATAGAACAAATACAAATAGTTAAAGAAATATCAGAATAGAAATAAAATATTGCAAAACAATGTTTCATGCAAGTAAATACAAATAAATAATAATTGTGCAAGAAGAAGTCTAAGTCTATACATGTAAATGGAATATAATAGCCTATATACAAGAACAGAATGTAAAATTAAATATTGTACAGTAAAATGAAATTAAATACTGTTTCAATTCAAACATGTTTTATGTTTTAACATACAATGTAAAGGATTTAGCCACACACTGTAGGAGACACAAATGGTGTTACAGTATGTGTCCCTTCATGTAGGCTAACTATGCTGAATCCTACTTAACACATTTCACAAAACCACACACCCAAAGTGCAAAACACCTCATATATCTTGCAAAATGAAGCACTGCACCCAAAACTACATGAACAAAACCAATCTTTTGCACCAAATGGCGCACACTTCTGTCCAACCAACTACATGTGGTTAATCTAAAACTGTCGTGGCACATTTTCGTAGAATGTTTTAAAACTGTGCCACATAAACAGGGTTCCGCTTCTTGACTCACACGTACAAATAAAGCTCTGCATACGCTGATTTCCTTTGCCTTCCTTTGGCAGATTTATTTTCCTTTTCGACAAAGTAAAACAAACAAATAAACAAAAAGTTCTAAGTGTATCCTGAGGTCGAACACTATCCCGATTCCCCGTTTCCGAGGCTCAGTCCCTCCTTCCTTCCTTATATAACAGCTGGTCCCGGTCAATCCAAATTATTCTTAAAATATTACATTTAATAAAAGTTATAAATTAAAAGAATATATTAGACCTGAATTAATTAGAAAATAATCATTTAAAATTACACAAAAATGGCTCTAACAAAAGCACATTCATCTAATTTTTATGGCGTTCTGTATGACTACAACAGTCGAGTCTACAACAATATGTACAGAAACACAAATATACTGTTATACAGTACTTACATATTTTTCCAAAGTACTTTGGAAAAATGATTCCTCTGTCATATACAGTAAATGGAGAGGAAAACTTTGAGCAAAAAGAAATACAAAAACTATTTGTGCAAAAAACTGAGGAAAGAAAGTGCTTAAGCTTAGCTGGTTCTGGCAAAGCACCTCATCAACATGCAGAAGAAGCATGCTCCTATAGGCCTGACGGTCATACAGCTTCAACCTTACACTGCAAATAACTCTTCAATTGACTTCAGTTCACCCTCCTTCTCTGTCTTAGCCTCTCTCTACCTCTTCCTCTTGCTGCTGTCGTTCTTACTGTAGTCTTTTTCTAGTGCTTACATCCTGATTGATGAGTCTGTAATAAAGCAGTTTGGTGTTTATGGTGAGTTGGCATGTATTTGTTAATTGGTTCCTGTGTGTAGCTTTTTTAATGGTAAACAAGTGAACATTTCAGATTTCTGTCTTACTTAGAGAACCATGTGCAGTGTTTTGCAAAAAGTGCCAAGTTGAATTGCAAACTGGGTGCAGAGCTGAAAGTGTGTTTGTAGTTTGGAAGATTTGAGTTGAAGTTTTGATCTTTGAGAATCAGTTTAAATAATTGTGCTTTATGTAACATTTTAGTTTGTTAGCAACTAAAAAAAATGTAATTGCCCCTCTGTCTCTTCTCCTCCCTCTACCTCTTCCTGCTAGGTCCATATATCCATAGTTGTTGTAAAAAGTTCTTGTAGCCTTTAACTACTGCTTACAACCTGATTGATGAGTCAGTAGCAAAGCGGTTTGGTGTTTATGGTCTGTTGGCATGTGTATTTGTTAATTGGTTCCTGTGTGTGAAGTTTTGCTCTTTGAGAATCAGTGTACATAATTACGCATTATGGGTCATTTTAGTGTGTTAGCAACTGTAAACTGTATTACAAAGAGGAGAAACAGCATAGGAACATGTTCGCAGCATGCCAACATGAATGGCATCAACATATTGCTACATAGAGTTTAATAAATATACCAAGTAGTTGAAACTGTAAATCAAAGAGTTGTTTCTGTTTGTAATATTCATAAAATATAGTTTTTTGGGACCCAGTGAGTTAAGGATGCTGTTATTTTCATATCCAACGGACAAAAAAATGCAAGAATCATGTCTTAACGCAACGCAGGGTTTCACAACAAATTGCAGTTGTAGCCAAGTACATTGCGGGACACTCACGACATGCCAGGACAGAATAAAAGGGTAGTTGTAGAAGTGTATTCCTAAAATGTGTCTTTAGAATTTGAAACATAAAGAATGCAATCAAACAAAAACAATGAGTAGTTATCCTGGCATATAATATTACAAGATCAAAAAATTCTGAATCAGGGAATCAACGCTCAGATAGTTCGTCATCTGATTGGTTGCACCTAGAAAGGACAGCAGTAAACAAGGGCAAAGTAAACTAGTAAGTAAACTTTGCTGTTTCAAGCAGCTTCCGGGTTAGCTTAGCTTCTATTCACTCTCTTTCCTCCTCTCATGGGCGGTCACTCAGCCCTCAGCGGGGTTTGGTCCCGTGGGTCTGGCTCTCTGGCAGGGGGTTGAAAATTGTCTGGGCAATGATCATCTCTATGTCGGCTGCACTTAAACCAATCATCATGCTTCCTTCTCCATGTTCATGACTAGCTCTTATACATCTTCCAGTCTTAAAGAAAGCAAAAGGACATTAAAGCGCAACAACATTTCACATAACCAAACAAATTCCAAAAAGGATTGTTCCCGTTCCAGATGGAAACTCTGATATGATTGTGACACAGTGGTGAAGATAATATTTAAAATAGTATTTACTAAAAGTCAGCTTTAGTCTGGTAAGTTTAAATGTCTAGTAATATGGACTATGTATGTCTTTCTACAGTTTATTTGATACCACTTTTTCAATCATCTTCAAATCGATGTAAAGTCTGCTGAAATGAATAATTGTGTCGATGATTATAATGTTTTTGAACATTGTTTGTCTATAAATCATAGTTAATGGATTGCGAATTTGTGCTATTTGATTAACCCTAATCTGTTCTGTTGGAAATGTACTCACCATAAATGATTGTGGGCTTTTACATTTATGGATGTATTACATTGCATCTTTTGAAGCACTGTCAAATAGTTAACCTCTTGATAACTCAAACACCTTTGAATGCTAAACCCACATGACCTCGAAGTCAGAGGTATGGAGCTCAAACCCCCATCCATCCATTCACCTGCACCTGTCAGATACTTTTAAGGGATACTGGATAAGAGATTTGCTCTTCTGATATGCTGTGTCAAAGTTTGCCTTGAGGTCAAGTCATGACAGGTGGAAGCAGTAACTGTTCTCTAGTTTTTTGTCTGGTGTCAGGAGCTTAAGTCAGCAAAGACAACCCACAACAACATCAATTCAAGGACTGTAGTTCATATTGCTTCTCTGAATATGATCACCTAGTCCAATCATCCATACAGCCTCTTATGAACAAAACAATATGTCTTCTCTTTTTATTAGACCAAACAAAGCCTGCAGTGTCCCAAGTAGCTTACAACATGACCCTAGATGGGAGGCCATCGAAAAACACCTTCACTTCAGCAACAATGAAGACAGTGACTGAACATGTATTTCCTGGTTTTAGAGCGAGATTAACATGTCAATATGTGTAATATGAGGGCCGGCCGGATGAGGTATTGGTTGTACAGCTCCTTTTAAAGTACCGTAAGCATGTTTGTGTGCATGTACTGTACATCTTTTTGCAAAAACTGTGCCTCCCTGAAGGTGTTGCATGACTATTCAGTATAAAGCATGTAGATGTACTGTGCCAAAGACAGAATGTTAAACATGCCAGATGGATTCACAGCCTGCTGTTGTGCTGAGTAACCGCTAACACGCATAGATTTACACAGATGCACACTCTAATGTATGCACCCTCCCATACAGAACCACATATTGAAGTCCCTTTGCCTGTCTTCAAAAATGGCTATACAATGATCTTGTTTAAATAGCAGATACAGATGTAGCGCCTGAGAGCAAGCAAGCTGACTTGCGTAAAGACACAATCAGTGCAGAGTCTTAGTAACTACCAGGCTGTTTGCCAACTCTCTATCAGGGTGATGAAGCACTCCTCTTCTGTGTTCTCTGCACAGTAGGCGTGACACCTCACAACTTTCTTTCAGCTGTTGACACACACACAAACACACACAATCTAGTCTGTAATTATGCCACTGACTCACAGGGATACTGGTGAACAGGAAGGTGTGGCACTCATCATAACTTACAACAAAGGCTCACTGTCAGATGTTTCCATCAAAAGGCCTAGTCCAATTCTTGAACATAACTTTCCTCTACACACCATACACTAAGTAAACATAGATTATGAATTATATGAATTATTCCCATCAGGTCGGAGGAACAGGGTCCCACGATTAGAGGTTGAGCTGAAGAATTCATTTGTGCTACAGGGAATCTTCAAATTAAATAAGGGAGAGGGTGGTAAGATGAGCCAGTGGGTAAGTTGACCCACCCACTTTATCTAAGCATCTGTGCACATGTGTTGTCTTGTGACCATACATTCAGGAAGCACCATCATTTATATCTGGCTGTGATGGAGAGAAGCACATGGTCAAGTGGTAAAGGTGTTCTTCACTGTAAACCATGTTCTGCTGTCAAAGTAAACTTTCAACATGTCAGGTATAATTATTAATCTGTCAAAGCTAATGTATCCAGCTCTGAAAATATGTATCATACATGTTGGATATTTAGCAAGGTGTAAAACCATGTGAATGATTTAGCTACAGATTAGCATGAAGGATTCAACTAGACAGTCTCTTTACAAAAAAGTGGCTGTGGGTTCAACTTAACCCCCCATGAGGCACTGATTTTAAGTTAAGTATCTGTAGTATAAAATAGTGTTTCTGTGTAGTTTTACACAACTGATTAAAAAAAATATTTTAAACATTGTAGAAAAACCATCACCACCACGACCTGCAAACAATGGAGAGTCTCTGTGTTTACCTGCTGGAGCTCTACCTGTGGAGCGCAGGAGGAAGAGACGGCGAGGATCCCGGACCGGGGTCCTGGTCAGGCTGAGGAAACGTGAAAACAGGCCTCCTTTACCGAGTTTACTTCTGGCAAATGTCCAATCCCTGGATAATAAGCTGGACGAACTCCGTAGCAGGATGGCATTTCAACGGGACATTAAGACCTGTAATGTTTTGGTTTTCACGGAGACTTGGCTCGACCCCTCGATACCGGACGCCGCCATTGCTCCACACGGATTCTCCATTCATCGCCAGGACCGGACAATAAACTCAGGGAAGAGCAAGGGAGGAGGTGTGTGCTTCATGATTAACAACAAGTGGTGCTCAGATGTGGAAATCATTTCTTCGGACTGTTCTCCCAGCCTAGAGCACATCATGTTCGGATGCCGGCCTTTTTATCTGCTGAGGGAGTTCACATCGGTTGTTCTAACAGCAATGTATGTTACGCCGCACGCTGACAACAACACAGCGCTGGAGGAGCTGTATGGGATTATCGACAGGACAGAGACTTCTCGGCCAGAGGCCGCATTTATTGTGGCCGGGGATTTTAACAGAGCCAACATGAAGAAAGTCCTGCCGAAATACTATCACCACGTCAGCTGCCCCACGCGCGGTGGAAATACACTGGACCATGTTTACACTCCGTTCCGGCATGGATATAAAGCCCTCCCCCGCACCCCCTTCGGCAAGTCAGACCACATATCTCTTCTTCTGCTCCCCGTTTACCGGCAGAGACTGAAGAGGGACCGACCTGTGACGAGGACAGTGAAGCGTTGGTCGGAGCAGTCGGACTCTGCTCTCCGCCACTGCTTTGGCATCATGGATTGGTGTGTGTTTGAGGAGGACGACATAAACACACACACTGACGCCCTTTCCGAGAACCAGCACCTTATCGTGGTGGAGAGGTTTGTGTGCCCCGATGAACCTGGGGGCTGTGTTGTCTGGAACCTTGTGTTCCTGGTAGGGTCTCCCATGGCAAGTTGGTCTCAGGTAAGGGGCCAGAATAAGATTGGTTCAAAAAGACTCCATGAATAACACACTTGGAAGCGAGGATACCCGGCCCGGAGGAAGCCCGGGGTCCCCTTCTGGAGCCAGGCCCAGAAGGAGGACTCGTCAGCGAGCGTCTGGTGGCCGGGCTTGCCACGGAGCCCGGCCGGGCACAGCCCGAAAAAGCAACATGGGCAACACCTCCGCTTCTCCGTCCCGCGGGCCCACCACATACGGGAAACAACGATGGAGTCGGGTGCGCTGCCAGAAGGGTGGCAGTGAAAGCAGAGGGTCTCGACGGACCAGACTCAGGCGACAGAAGCTGGCTTTGGGGACGTGGAATGTGGAGCTTGTGCGGGAGGTGGAGTGTTACCAGTTGGATCTGGTGGGGCTCACTTCTACGCACAGCGTCGGCTCTGGAACCTTACTTCTGGATAGGGGTTGGACTCTATTGTTCTCCGGAGTTGCCCAAGGTGTGAGGCGCCGAGCGGGCGTCGGGATACTCACAAGCCCCCGGTTGAGTGCTGCTTTGTTGGAGTTTACCCCAGTGGACGAGAGGGTCGCCTCCCTACGCCTGCGGGTCATGGGGGGGAAAACTCTGACTGTTGTGTGTTTATGCACCAAACAGCAGTTCAGAGTATTCGGCCTTCTTGGAGACCCTGAAAGAAGTCCTGTGTGGGGCTCCTGAAGGGGACTCCTTAGTCTTGCTGGGAGACTTGAACGCACACGTGGGCAATGATGGAGACACTTGGAGGGGCGTGATTGGGAGGAACGGCCCCCCTGATCTGAACCGGAGTGGTGGTTTGCTACTGGACTTCTGTGCTAGTCATGGATTGGCCATAACAAACACCATGTTCGAACATAAGGATGCTCATAAGTGTACGTGGTACCAGAGCACCCTAGGCAGAAGGTCCATTATCCATTTTGTTATCGTATCATCGGACCTGAGGCCGCATTTTGTTGACACTCGGGTGAAGAGAGGGGCAGAAGATCAGTTGTCAACTGATCACCATCTGGTGGTGAGTTGGGTCGAGTGGCGGGGGAAGCCTCTGGACAGACCTGGTAAGCCCAAACGTGTAGTGCGGGTGAACTGGGAACGTCTGGAGGAGTCCCAAGTCCAGGAGGCCTTCAACTCACACCTCCAGCAGAGCTTTTCAGGCATCCCTGTGGAGGCTGGGGACATTGAACCAGAGTGGGCGGTGTTCAAAGCCTCTATTGCCGAAGCTGCGGCGGGGAGCTGTGGTCTCAAGGTCTTAGGTGCCTCAAGGGGCGGTAACCCTCGGACCTCGTGGTGGACCCGGTGGTCAGGGAAGCCGTCCGACTGCAGAAGGAGGCCTTCCGGGATATGTTATCCCTGGGTACTCCTGACGCAGTTGCAAAGTATCGACGGGCCCGAAGGGCAGTAGCCTCAGCCGTGGCCAAGGCAAAGCAGCGGGTGTGGGAGAAGTTCGGAGAAGCCATGGAGAAGGACTTTCGGTCGGCACCAAAGTTGTTCTGGAAAACCATCCGACACCTCAGGAGGGGGAAGCAGGGAACCATCCAAGCTGTGTACAGTAAGGATGGGACGCTGTTGACCTCAACTGATAGTGTGTTAGGGCGGTGGAAGCAACACTTTGAGGAACTCCTGAATCCGACAACTCCGCACTTTATGTTAGAGGCGGAGCTGGAGTATGAAGGGGAATCAATTCCAATCTCACGGGGGGAAGTCACTGAGGTAGCAGCTCCACAGTGGCAAAGCCCCGGGGGTGGAAGAGATCCGTCCAGAAATGCTGAAGGCTCTGGGTGTTGAGGGACTGTCATGGTTGACAAGTCTCATCAACATTGCGTGGAAGTCGGAAACAGTACCGAAGGAGTGGCAGACCGGGGTGGTGGTTCCTCTTTTTAAAAAGGGGGATCAGAGGGTGTGTGCCAATTACAGAGGCATCACATTACTCAGCCTCCCCGGGAAAGTTTACTCTAAGGTTCTGGAAAGGAGGGTCCGGCCGATTGTCGAACCTCAGATTGAAGAGGAACAATGCGGTTTTCGTCCTGGTCGTGGAACGACGGATCAGCTTTTCACTCTCGCAAGGATCCTGGAGGGGGCCTGGGAGTACGCTCATCCGGTCCACATGTACTTTGTGGATTTTGAGAAGGCGTAAGACCGGGTTCCCAGGGAGATACTGTGGGAGGTGCTGCGGGAGTATGGGGTGAGGGGGTCTCTACCCAGGGCCATCAAATCTCTGTACTCTCAAAGCGAGAGCTGTGTCCGGGTCCTCGGCAGCACGTTGGACTGATTTCCGGTGAGGGTTGTCCTCCGCCAGGGCTGCGCTTTGTCACCAATCCTGTTTGTGATATTCATGGACAGGATTTCGAGGCGTAGTCGTGGGGGAGGGGGTCTGCAGTTTGGTGGGCTAAGGATTACACCACTGCTTTTTGCAGATGATGTGGTCCTAATGGCTTCATCGGTCTGTGACCTTCAGCAGTCACTGGATCGGTTCGCGGCCGAGTGTGAAGCAGCTGGGATGAGGATCAGCACCTCCAAATCTGAGGCCATGGTTCTCAGCAGGAAACCAATGGACTGTCCACTCCAGGTAGGGAATGAAGCCTTACCCCAAGTGAAGGAGTTCAAATATCTTGGGGTCTTGTTCTCGAGTGAGGGAACAATGGAGCGTGAGATGGGCCGGAGAATCGGAGCAGCGGGAGCGGTACTGCAGTCGCTTTACCGCACCGTTGTGACGAAAAGAGAGCCGAGCCAGAAGGCAAAGCTCTCTGTCTACCGGGCCATCTTCGTTCCTACCCTCACCAATGGTCATGAAGGATGGGTCATGACCAAAAGAACGAGATCGCGGATACAAGCGGCCGAAATGGGATTTCTCCGCAGGGTGGCTGGCATCTCCCTTAGGGATAAGGTGAGAAGTTCAGTCATCCGGGAGGGACTCGGAGTAGAACCGCTGCTCCTTGGCGTTGAAAGGAGCCAGTTGAGGTGGTTCGGGCATCTAGGGAGGATGCCACCTGGGCGCCTCCCTAGGGAGGTGTTCCAGGCACGTCCAGCTGGGAAGAGACCGAGGGGTAGACCTAGGACCAGGTGGAGGGATTATATCTCTTCGCTGGCCTGGGAGCGTCTTGGAATCCCCCAGTCAGAGCTGGTTGATGTGGCCAGGGAAAGGAAAGTTTGGGGCTCTCTGCTGGAGCTGTTACCTCCGCGACCCTGACGGAAAAGCGGGAGAAGATGGATGGATGGATGGACTGATGCGGTCATTTGCTACATCGGCAAATGCATCGATGACGTCGTGCCGTGGATTACTGTACGAACATTCCCAAATGAGAAGCCGGATAAACGGCGAGGTCCGATCTAGAGGTAGATCTCTGAAAAGGATCAACACACACAGGGCTCCTGGACCTGATGGCATCCCTGGCTGTGCTCTCAAGGTGTGTGCAGTTCAGCTGGCAGATGTGTTCACAGACATTTTCAATAGGTCACTGCTCCAGTCTGTAGTCCCCACATGTTTTAAAGAGTCCATCATGTCCCTGTCCCCAAAAAGACAAAACCCATCTGCCTCAATGACTACCGCCCAGTTCAAAAGTGCTTTGAGCGGTTAGTCAAAACTTTTATCACCTCCTCCCTCCCTGACTCACTGGACCCCCTGCAGTTTGCCTACAGGGCAAACAGGTCCACGGATCATGCCATCTCCCTCACCCTCCACACTGCCCTCTCCCACCTGGACCGGAGGAACACTTATGTGAGAATGCTGTTCATTGACTACAGTTCAGCATTCAACACCATTGTGCCCTCCAAGCTCATCATTAAGCTCAGGGACCTTGGGCTCAACAGCGCCCTCTGTGACTGGATCCTGAGCTTCCTGACGGGCAGATCCCAGGCAGTGCGGATGGGGAACATCACATCCTCCAGATTCAAGATTCAAGACTCAAGAAGCTTTATTTATCCCGAGGGAAATTGAGGTGCAACAGTTCAATACAAAGAAGGAAGGAGAAATATACACTCAATATAACTAAACTACTAAATATTACTAAATATAAACTAAAATAACTAAATATAAACTAAATGTATCAACAATAAGAGCAGCTTTGCAAATATGAAATAGTGAAATAGTTACAGTAACTACGTAGGTATATACAATATACAACAATACGTATAGTGCAAATGGCAGTACAGTAATAAGATAACTAATAAAACTAAGCTGAATACTAAATACTAAATAAAGTGACATGTGAATAAAGTGACATGTGAAAGTGAAAGTAAAGTGAAATGACAGCATTGCGATGAAATAAAGTGTCACTGAGTCTCCAATGTTCCTCTAACGACCTGAGGTGGATGAGTTAAAGAGTCTGATGGCCACAGGAAGAAAGGACTTGCTGTGGCATTCTGTGGTACACCGGGGTGGAATGAGTCTATTGCTGAAGGTGCTTCTGTATGAGGTCAGCACCTGGTGGAGAGGGTGAGCGTTGTTGTCCATGATACTACGCAGCTTGCGCAGCATCCCCCTCTCATACACCACCAGCAAAGAGTCCAGCTGGACCCCCAGGACGGACCCAGCCTTCCTGACGATCCTGCTGATCTTGTTGGCATCTGCTGACCTCAACCTGCTTCCCCAGCACGCAACACCAAAGAAGATGGCATAGGCTACCACCGACTGGTAGAACATCTTCAGCATGGTGTTACACACGTTGAAGGACCGGAGCCTCCGCAGGAAGTAGAGTCGGCTCTGGCCCTTCTTATACACAGCCTCTGTGTTCTTGGCCCAGTCCAGTTTATTGTCCAGGTGAACACCCAGGTATTTGTAGTCCTGAACAATGTCGGCAGTCACCCCCTTGATGGAAATGGGTGTGGGGGTAGATTTCCTCCTGCGGAAATCCACCACCAACTCCTTTGTCTTGGCGGTGTTGAGCTGCAGGTGGTTGAGCTCACACCACTCAACGAAGGAGTCCACGACGCCCCAGTACTCCTCATCATTTCCCTCGCTGACACAACCAACAACTGCAGAATCGTCTGAAAACTTCTGCAGATGGCAGGACTCTGAGTGGAACTGAAAGTCTGAGGTGTACAGGGTGAACAGGAAGGGAGACAGAACGGTTCCCTGTGGAGCCCCTGTGCTGCTGACCACAGTGTCAGACACACAGTCCTGCAGTCTGACAAACTGTGGTCAACCCGTCAAATAGTCCGTGATCCAGGAAACCAGGGAGGAGTCCACCTGCATCGCCGTCAGCTTACTCCCCAGCAGGTCAGGCCGAATGGTGTTGAACGCACTGGAGAAGTCGAAGAACATGATTCTCACAGTACTACCGGGTCTGTCCAAGTGGGCGTAGGCACGGTGAAGCAGGAAGATGATGGCGTCTTCCACTCCTAGCTTCGGCTGGTAGGCAAACGTCAGAGGGTCCAGCGATGAACTAACCAGGGGCCGAAGAAGTGACAAGACCAGCCTCTCCAGGGACTTCATCAGGTGGGACGTCAGCGCCACCGGTCTGTAGTCGTTGGAGGTGCTGGGACGCGCCTTCTTCGGTACCGGAACCAGGCAGGAAGTTTTCCTTAGCACAGGGACCCTCTCCAGACTCAGACTCAGGTTAAAGATGTACTGCAGGACTCCACTCAGCTGGGCAGCACATGTTTTGAGGACCCTCGGGCTGACGCCGTCGGGACCTGCAGCCTTGCCTGGGCGGAGCCTGCACAGCACATTCCTCACCTGCTCTGCTGTGAAGGTCGGTGTGCCATGTGTGGGGGCAGAAAGAGTCTGTGTTGTGTTGATGTTGATGGGGGAGGGGTGAAGTAATGGTAATGGTGGGGGAGAAAGAGCAGGTACGGTGTAGCTGTGGAGGGACGGTGTGGGAGGGAGGACAGCAGGGCTGGAGGTTCTAAGGGGGATGGTTGTAGAGGAGCTGGGGGAGTGGTAGGCCGGAGCCCTCTCATCGAATCTATTGAAGAACAGATTCAGCTCGTTGGCCCGGTCAGGCCCACCCTACCTCCACGTCGGCCCTCAACACCGGAGCCCCTCAGGGTTGTGTGCTCAGCCCTCTCCTCTACTCCCTGTTCACGCACGACTGCGTGGCCACACACAGCTCCAACACCATCATCAAGTTTGCTGACGACACGACCGTCATCGGCCTGATCACAGACGGCGACGAGACGGCGTACAGAGAGGAGGTCAGAGTCCTGACATCTTGGTGCCAGGACAACAACCTCCATCTCAACGTCAGCAAAACAAAGGAGTTTTATATATATTGTATTTTTTTTTTAATTGAATACCTCGGGACTGTGAGAAACAGCATTTTGATCTTTCTGTTTGTACACACAAATTCAAAGATTGAAAATAAAGTTGACTTGGACTTTCATTGTCTAGAGCAGACTTTTTTGACAGGGGGACTGTTACATTTTGTGAAATGTTTGGTTAATTGATATCTGTTTTTCTTTCTTTTCTTTGTACAATCTGACATATTGCAGCGGACAGATAAATGGAGGCAGAAGAAATTGTCTTTCAGTCAGCAATGCACACATTCAAGACACACATTTTTCACTATTTTATTTATCTTTTGCACCATGTATGTTGAGTTGTTGGAGGAGCATGCGACATAAGATTTTCATTGCCAACATATACGCTGTATCTGCTGTGCATATGACAAATAAAACCTTGAAACCTTGAAACCTTGAAACATGAGCTCTCTCAAGCTGGGGTTCACTCACAGCACAAGACTAGCCTAGACCCGTCCCGACAAGCCTCCTGTACACAAAGAGGAGTGAAAAAACTATAATTTTCAGAGTGTTGATTCATGAAACATCTCATGTGGTGTGCGCATTAAAACACAGGTTCCAGCAGGCCGTTTAACATTTTATTCTTCTGATAGTTCTGATGATTCACAAGGGGTTCGTTCACTGTGGATGATTTGGTCTAAACAAAATAATATTTACAAGCTATTAGAAATCTTACAATAATAACCAAAATAATAATCATTTAAAACAAGGCTCAGGATTTCACTTACTTATAATATTATGCATCCACAGGATTAAAGTAAAAGGCGGTAAGGATCTAACATAGACAAAAACAATCTGTTAGAGTTAAACTAAACATTATAAACAAAGTCCAAACTATTACTGCTCCATGTGCCAACTCACAGTTCCTTTGTTCTTCAGTCAAGCTCTGGGGAGGAAGGAAGTGAGTGACAGGCCTGAAGGGCAGAGCTTTAAAAGCTTTGGTGGGGGAGTGGTCAACACTTGATTGACAGGAGTGGTGGTTCAGGTTGAGAGGGTAGAGACTTGTGAAGGAAGACACATGTATGTTGATAATACAAAAATGAATCTGTGAATTATTTGAATACCTCAGTGTTGTATGCAAGATGCATGTTTTACAAATGGCGGTGGAATAAACAACCTTTCACATGTTTCAAATAAAAACATGAATATATGAACCTGTGTATTAATTGAGTGGCTTAATGTTGAATGCACAATAACTGGGTAGCTATGTTTATACATGGCACAGTGTAAATTAAAACACAACTGTATTCAATATATCTGTAGTAAGGGGTCCCCGCTCCATCTCTTAATCAGTTTGGGGGTCCTTGGTCTGACAAATGTTGTAGCAATCTAGCCTACAGGACAACAAAAGTGAAAATGAGGTTACCCCACTCTCCCCTACAGAGCTAAATCCCATATCTAATTACTTTAGAGGGCATGAGCATATTTTTTCTCCAGTTAGTGGGATGTTATTGTAAATGTTTGTTCTCTTGTATCTTGTGTTAATATTTGTCCTGGTTGATGTTGAAAATGGAGATGCTGTGATGCAACAAACATTTCAGACTCGATCTCATCGAGTATCATTATATCATATCGTAAAGTAATATTTGGTTTGATGCTTAATTTTAGCTCCTCATTAGAAAAGAACCAAAGAAGCTTTGACCAAAAATAACATGAAAATAAATAAGGGCTATTTTTCTTTTCTTTTTGTACAGCGAACAATCATTTGAAAGATCACTTTTTATCTTGGAGATGGGGTGATACTGTGACACTGAAATACATTTTTATTTTTTATTTTGTCAACTTGTATCCTTTTATGTCCTGGTGCTTTTCCTTGAAGGTGACTAATCCTAAATGACCGACCCTTGGCCTTCGAAAACTAAACATGGAGAAATAAATAGTCGCGTAAGAAAAAGAGAGCATAGATCTTTGTGTTTGGATTCAACAGTGCTGGCTTAGAGAGAATGTGAGAAATTAACAAACCACAAAAAATACAAACAAGGACGAGACCCACTGCAGCTCAAGCTCAAGGTTTCAAGGTTTTATTGGTCATATGCACAGCATACAACGTATATGTTGGCAATGAAAATCTTATGTCCCATGCTCCTCCAACAACTCAACATACATGGTGCAAATAAGATAAATAAAATAGTGCAAAAAGAGAGAAGAATATTTACAATAACAACAATAAAGATTTGAGGATGTGAAATATATACATATGTGGAATACATTGAGAGTATTTAAATACTTTACACTGTTGAATGAGGAGGTATGGGCAGATGCATATATTATGTATAACAGATGTATATGGCAGATATGTATAATATATAGATATGTGTACTATAAACAGATATGTATGGCAGATGTGTATAATATATATATATATATATATATATATATATATATTATACACATCTGCCATACAGCTCGAGTTATTTTCAACGCCCCAAATCCGACAACTACAGTCGCAATAGTTTTTTCCACCCTCAGACCAAATCAAATGTTTGAGTGTACAAAGAGCGTTTAAACACAGAGACGGCACAAATAGATAATGGCTCACATACTGTGAAGAGAACCACAGATTGTACTGTGCAGTGTGTTGAGCATTTGCCAAGCCCCCTGAAAGCAATCCCTTTATAAGTGGCATGCAGGACTGGAACCATATCAGTCAAAGAGTGGAGCAACATGAAAGGGGCATCATGCATATCATTTGTGCTGAGGCATACTTTTTGAGGGCATCCAAATCAGATATAGTCACAGACAGTGGCCCACAGAGATCAAACGAAGAAGAGATGGCAGGTGTTGGAAGATGTTGTAGATGTAATTAAGCTCATAGGAAAGACAGGACTGTAGGGTTCTAAATTCAATAATAGGAATAGGCTAAAACAATCCAAGAGACTTCTCATCTAAATGTAACAGGATTTATTAATACAATGATATGTCACGTTTACAATGGACGCTCAGCCGAGGGCTTCTCCTATTTAACTGGTCCACAGACCACTCTGGAGTGGTTAGCTGTCCACAGCGTCGTATGAAGAAGGGCTGTTCTCAAACTTTTCAAATTGTTTTCTACTCTAAGGTCCTTCTGGTCTCGTCTTCTCTTAATGGTTAGTAGCAACGGGGCGGGTCTTCGCCACATCTGAATTCGTCATCGTCTTCTGTCTTCTTCTATTGGCTGACGTTGGTATGACGGGAAGTTCGAAATCTGGTCCGACGGGAAACAGTGATTTATATCATTTAATGTTCTGTTTCAACATATTGTTTTATTCTCCCAGGACCTAGCTACAGAGGGAAGGCATCTGAAGCAGCATACACATCAAAATCAGCAGTGCTAATTCAACTCTTATCGAGTCAAATACAAAACTTGTAAAGTGTCTATATAGGTCCACACTGTTTTGAGTTAAAACTACACTTTTGAAAGTGTTAAAAACTTTACACGAAAACCAAGTTCCAGCAACTCTCTCCATAGTTAAAATTGAACTCTGGTCAACACTTGTAAGTGTTACATTTACGCAACACTAGCTTGCAGAGTCAAAAGTTACCACCACAAGTGTCAACACTTGTTTAACACTAAAATACAGTTAAAGTCATATTAACACTATTAAGGATATAAAATGTAACTCAATATTTAACTCTTTATAGAGTGGACGCATATTTTAAAAGCACTGTAGGGTGTCAATTTATAAGCTATAATGTCCGTTACAAACAATGCAACATAAAACAAAATTAAAAAACGATCTCCACGATCCATGTTAAAGAAAGACACAAGCAATTCAAAGTCTGCAGTTATCAAACTGTATTTCTGTAAAAACACATCATCATCAACAGCATTAGCTTATATTAACATTGTAGAGTACATTCAGTCTTTAACAGCACAGGTCACACAATTGAATAACAGATCCTAGCAATGGTGAGTCAGAGAAGGGCACGACTATCCCTTGCATTTCCAGTATTTTAAGATCATCAGTGAGAGGCTTTAGTATTTCACCAAATCCATATTTTTTCAGGTCTTGTGCATGAAAAAGTGCCACGACATGAATATTCATCAGAACAGAATTACATTTTGTGGGTAGGTTCCTCAATTTGAAGTAAATACAACCAAGTTTGTGTATACCCTTCTTTGAACCTAAGGGATTTGCTGTCTCAAAATCGTCATAATAGAGTTGAACCTGTAGAGCATATTTTTGCTTGGAAAACAAATCATTGCTTTTGAAATATGAACCATCACTTATGTCTTTATAAGTACCTTCTTCTTGTTTTGCCTGCAGGAATCATTCACATATTTCACTGTTCTTAAATATAGACTTAAGGGTTCCCAATAAGGGTACCAGAGTTGTGGACTCGAGTCACATGACTTGGACTCGAGTCATGAACTTGATGACTTTAGACTTGACAAAATCTAAAAAGAGTTGCACTTTGACTTGGACTTTAATATCAGTGACTCGCATTTGGACTTGGACTTGCCCCTTTTGACTCGAAAAGACTTGCTACTTTCCCCAAACCCAAAGATTAAAAGATGTGACATGGACTGCGCTATCTCTCTTTGCACTTGTGTGCATCTGTGTGTGTGTGTGTGTGTGTGTGTGTGTGTGTGTGTGTGTGTGTGTGTGTGTGTGTGTGTGTGTGTGTGTGTGTGTGTGTGTGTGTGTGTGCGTGTGTGTGCATTTGTGTGTGTGCATCTGTGTGTGTGTGTGTGTGTGGCACGACATCCAATCAAATTAGATCCACGTTGTTTTGATCGGACAGCATCCAACCAATCAAAGTACTGGACAACCAATGAGGCGGAACAACTATAAGGCGCCAAGTAGCCAACAATGATACCATGGGTAGTTTCGTTTGGATTTAAAAACGTTGAGGTAGTCAACAAAAAAAGAACTGCAGTCTGTAAAACATGCGGGACGAAGGTAACAGACGGAGACGAGACAACTTCCAACTTCGTTTGACATTTGAAGTTGCACAAAGAACGGTAAGTTTTGAATGAAAGCCAACACTAGCTTATCTGCTAATTGCTAGCTAGCTACATATCAATGAGACTGTAAACGTCACCTTGGTTTACGAACATGCTAAACGGTGTCTCCTGTGGGTTCATTAATGGACAAGTTCACTATTCTGCACTTTGAGCCCCCTTTCTGGGTCGTCTTGGATGAAATAGAAATGTTGACGATTGGTCCAGTCTCCAGCTTTTGGCTAATTTGGAATCACCCCCTGCTTCAGAATGGTTGGCTACAGGCATTCATAACATTGTCCTTAAAACAACCTAAACATTCGTTTTCAAGGATGAGCAACTCACCGAGTGGTAATGGTGTTCGTAGTTGTTTTAAAAAAATATATTGGCGAAATATTTGGTTTCCATCCGTGTTATTTGCTATTGTGGAACTAGCTATGTTTTCAGATACCTCACTGAGTAGGCTATTAACTTCCGCTTGATATTTGGAATAAAAAATGGCAAATTCAACACGACAGAAACTGTATTTCACTAAGACACTGGTTTTGGAGCATCACCACTAACAGTGACCACTCGGTGAGTTGCACATCTTTGAAAACGAACGTTTAAGGTTGATTTAAGGACCGCGTTATGAATGCCCTTACATGAAGCATGGGGGACCAATCGTTAAAATGTCAGTGTCGAACACACTATTTCATCCTAGACAAACCAGAAATGGGGCTCAAAGTGCAAAATAGTGAACTTATCCATACTCGTATTGTAAAAGGATAGTTTAGGATTTTTTGAAGTGAGATTGTATGTACTTAGCAGCTAGTCAGTGGATCATACACAGCAGACTGCTGCCAGCAGCAAAACTAAAGCAAGCCTAATCAAATCAAGGTCAGTTTAATGTACTTTATATTATAAATATGTGTACCATTTGAGCTTGCTGCCAGACGATTTTTTCCGATAGGAAAACTAAGTATATCTCCTCTCTCCAGCACACCAGATTCCATTGACAAAAATGGCTATTTTACTTTGCAGCACAAAGGAGTTGCTAGTATACTGCTGCCTCATTGAGGTTGTTTATGTAATTTAGGTAAATCACAACAAAGCTGAACTGTCAACGAAGACATAGAATAGCACAATTACACTTAATCATTGAGCCAGCAGTAGACCAGCAATTTCTGTGTGATGCAGGTAAAATTGCTGTTTTTGCCAATGGAATCAGGTGTGCTGGAGAGAGTGAATTAACAAGCATACTTCAGTTTCCTGTCGGAAAGGGCTGCTTGATGGCAAGGTAAAGCAGGACAAATATAAATTAATATAGTAAGTGTGCACTGAAAATAGAAATGTATTTTATCAATGTAATGTTAAAACAAACACAATCTTACAGTATACAATACAATTCATAATAATACAAAAATAAATATAACAAAATGTTAGCATTGATATATGAGGAGATAGTTTCAAATGCAATTTATGTGTGGCTATAAGAGACTTTCTGACATCTGTTTTATATGCTTACCTGTTACAGATTTGAAGAATACCAGATGAGTAGAAGCATCATAGATGAACCCAAACAGCCTTCAATCTCACAATTCTTGGACAGTCGTGTAGCGCATTACAGCATGAGTCATCCACAGCAGAAGGCTATCACCAACGCAATACTGTCCGACTTGATTATTGATTGCAACCTTCCCCTGTGTATTGTGGAACACAAGAGTTTTCGGCACTTTCTGAAAGTAATTGACAGTAAGTACAGCCCAGTGTGTGGCAGAACGTTGACATCAGAGCCTCGCTGGGGAGAAACGTTCAAGATTAAAAACTCAATAGAGCAACACTGAGCATGTTTCTGTCACTGTGGACATTTGGTCTGACCGAAAGATGAGGGGATTCCTTGGTGTCACTGTCCACTGGATAGAGAAAGAGACAGCTAAAGAGAGGATACAGCTAAATACAAATCTCTTGGCCTGCAATCGCTTCAAAGGCTCACACAGCTGAACAAATCTGTGACCAATTTGAGTCAATATGCGATGAATACAACATCAAAGATACATTGGACTACATTATTAGTGACAATGCTGCTAACATGCCAAAGGCATGCACTGTGTGTTTCCCCAGTGAACAAGAGGATGATGACGGAGGTCATCTTGATGACCCTGATCAGTGGTGTGACTTAACTCTGGAAGAACAGCAAACGGTAGATGCTGCTATGGCAAAGAAACAGCGCCTGCAGTGTTTTGCGCATACTCTTCAGCTGGTGGTGGGAGACGGTTTGAAAGAAACAAAAGTGGCATGTCCTTCTCTTTCCAAGTTATCAAAACTTAGCTCACTGCTGCACACAAGCACAACATTCAAAGATGTGTTTGATAGTGAATTTGGGGAACAGAAAGGCATCCCTGCTGCAGTCAACACAAGATGGAAGTCAACACTGAGGCAAGTAAAGGCAGTTCTCCAGTGTGATCATCTAAAGCTCTGTGCCATTCTACAAAGGCTGGGTATAAGGAGTTGTCATTCACACCACAAGAGTGGAATCTGTTGAAGGAGTTGGTGGACATCTTGAAGCCGTTTGGAGAAGCAACCGATTTGACACAGGGACAGAAGGTCGTCACAATCAGTGCAGTTGTTTCATCCGTCTTGTCCCTCAATCATCACCTTGAGAAGCTGAAGCCTCAAGCAAGTTCGTTTCCTGAGCGGCCTGGTCAGAAGTCTCCAGGCATCCCTGAACAAAAGATTTCTTGGGATCTTCATTAACGTGAAAATGGCCGGGACTCAAGATGGGATCACTGCCCCCTTTTCAGACCCAGTCTACCTCAAAGCAGCCGCCTTGGATCCAGCCTTTCCTCTGCTGTGGGTGGAGCACCATGTACTGGTCAATCGTGACATCAAGGCAGAGGTGGCTCAACAAGTTAAAGGTAAATATTATTGACTTCAATGCAACTCTTTTTCTCGTAGTCTGATCTTATTGACAGCATCAATAATTGCATTGTTCAGTCTAACACTGTGTCACCAACACCGATGGTAATAAGGGCTCTTTTGTTTCTGCTGTTAAAAGTTTTTCCAGAATTGATCCTGCAAGACGCTGCAGAGACTGAGCAACCTGTGCCCCTGGTTGATGAAGAAGAGCAAGAGGACCTTGGACAAGGAGAAGGGCTGTTTGCTGCATACCATAAGAGGCAGAAGAAGGATGTTAGGACCACTCCAGCACTACAGCTAAGTCACTACCTAGACACAGTCGAAGGACAGAACGCCCTTTTGTTCTGGGCACTGAACATGAAGTCTCATCCTTCACTCTTCTGAGTGGCCACCAGAGTCTTGGCAGTGCCTGCCTCTAGTGCTCCAGTGGAGCGAGTTTTCAGCCATGGTGGCATCATACTACGTCCCCATCGTGCACAAATGACTGACAGACTTTTGGCCAACTTGATTTTTTGCAAATGCAATGCAGCACAGGGCCTAGGCCTGTTCGATTAATCGGTTTTAAATCGTAATCGCGATTATTTAGTAAGGAGGATGTTAAAAACGTATAAATGGTTAAAAACAATTTTTCACTTTAACTAGGGTAATAACGGTTCAGCCCCTGTTCATGTACCTGGGCTGCGCTGGGTTTCCATAGTGACTTCCGCCTCCGTTCTCCCATCACGCTCTCCCCCACACAATGTAAACAACCATGTCGGCGTTGGATTTCGTAGCCAAAAAGAAGAGCAGTTCCGTTGTGTGGAAGTGGCACGGCTTCGACGCTTCGGATGAAGAGCAAAATACTCCGTGTTGTAAAGTCTGTCTTAAGTCCGTGGCAGTTAAAGACCACAGCACGACTAACTTATTTCAACACCTCCAGAAAACCCATGTACCGGTGTTCCAGTTTAACTGGATTCCGGTTTAACTGGTGGCGTTTGTTTACGTTTTCCACTCCTTGAGCGTCATATGACGCTGTACGGGCCGAATCATATGTGGTTGCCAGGTTCGTCATTTTGACCTTACTTGTGTGTCTGAAGTGTGACCAGACAATATAAAAGAAAAAACGTAAGCATCACCAGTTGTAAATGCGCATGTGGCGATCACCTACAGACAACAACACAAAATATGCTGGCCAAGAAATAGAAAATATTTATACAATATTCCAACTCCACTGACGGGATTCGAACCCGTAAATCTGAAAATATGAGTCCCAGCCATGATCGTTGCTCTTTTTTTAAAAATCTTTTTATTATAAAAAGTAAATATTTACATTTTATTTACATTTTTTACAATTTTTTGTTTAATTGTATTTTCATTTTTTTTCCCCACAATCTTTTATATCAATATGTATTTTCATTTCCTGCATGGTTCCTCTCATTCTTCTCAGACATTTCCAATAACAAATAATAACTCCTCCTCCACCAAAACCCAAACTCGTCATGCAAATTAATGAAATAAACAAAACATAATCAAAAATCAACAAAATAAAACAAAACATCTTTACGAAAATAAACAATGTCTTTTTCTTTGTTCAGAATGAGTCCCCCATTTTCCTTTCAAACCCACAACAAAATAAACATTCCATCATCATTTTTCAAAATTACAGACCAGACTGTCTTCTTCCATTGATAATAAGGAGCTTCCATTTATAAAGTCTTCCTCAAAAGTGTCTTTCCCCATGTGGCTGTGGAGCATGTTTAGGTCCCTTCTTGTGGTCCTTACAAAATGCTCTAGACATTATTTGTCCTCCCCTCATAATGGGCACTGTTCCTCCTCAGTTTTACGGCGTATCTTGCATGGCTCAGAACATAATTCAGCAGAGACACATTGCATCCAGCCTTCTTCACAATCGCACCAAACAACCACAACTCCTTCCATTCCATTTCTCTCACATACCGTTCATTCCAACATCTGCTAACTAACTCTTTCATCCTTCCAAAATACCCAACAAGCTCTCTGCATTCAACAAACTCATGCATACAGGTTTCAACCTGGTCCTTACATGCATCACATTCTCTCTTAACTGTTGGATCAAATTGACTAATGACCAGGTTATTAAACACCCTATTGTGTCTTAACATCAAGTCAAAGTGATCACATTCAATACTGTTCCACTTCACACTCACATTTCTCCACATTCTCCTGCCAGTCAAACCATTCACTACTCTCCTCCACACACTTTCTGATGCAGGCCTTCTAATCACATCCCCTCTTAACCATTTATACACATACTTTGTTTTTAAATCAACCAACTTCACATTCACATCTCCGTTCCCCGCGAACAACTCCACCTCACTTTCATTCTCTGTTACATTCACTCTCAATCATTTTTAACCATTCACTCGGCATTCCCACTTTTATCTTCTCGAGCATACTTTCAGCTGTCCCTAAATCCATTATCTGATCTATTTCTCTAACCTCATCTACTATCACCTGTGCCCTCATAAATCCCGGTACATACTCTAACACTAAGTCCCTAACCCTCCTCAACCCTGCTCTCCACATCTGCAGGTTGAACAAGGAACACTGCTCATGAGCGATCCTTGGATTCAGGAAGAGGGGCTGCTCCCAAACCTGCTTCACATTCACGCATTCATACCTAACCACATCCAGAAACTCGCCCCATGCATTCAAGACCTCCCTTTGATAATCACTCATACCATCCAACATTCCTTTCTTATATTTCATGAAAATCCCACTTTCCCACACCCTCCACGTTTTTTGATTTTCTCACCCAGAAATATTTTCCATATTTGGTCATTTTTGTTTATTAAAAACTTTGTCATTACTTTTATCCTCTTTGTTTTTATTTTGCTTCTTACATTTATTAGTTTCAGTCCCCCGTCCCTACACTCATTCTCTAAAACCTCCCTAGCTATCCAACCCCTCTCCCATCCCGTATAAAGTTACTCACTAACCTTTCTATCTCTTTTACTACTCTCTCCGGCACATCTAAGACTGTCATTATATAAACTACTCATCATTATTAAACCATTAACCACCACTATCTTACCTTAATTGAAGTTTCCTTAACTTCCAAAAATTCTATGTCTTGGCTACACTATTACTTAGTTCCTCACACTGTATATCCCTTCCTTCTATATCCTTAATCCCTAGATTTATGCCTAGCACCCTAAAATATTCTTTGTTCTCCTTCAATCCTATATAAATACTATCCCTCATCTGTCCTATATTAGAGACCGACCGATATGGGTTTTTCTAAAGCCGATGCCGATACCGATATTTACCGGTCAGAGTCAGCTGATGGCCGATGTGTCCTGCCGATTTGGTTTTGGGCCGATATGCTATCGTATTATCCTTAATTGGCATGCTAAAAATCATACTAGTAAGAGGAGGCACGACACTTGTAAACTTCACACGATTTATTGAAAATTGAACATTAAAAAAATCAACATATGAATTAAATATAAAATAAATAAATACCAACTCTGAGTCTTAAATGTTCAATATATAATCAACATAAAAATAAATATGAAATAAAAATATATTAGTGCTGCAAACACACTAGTAACAAAGGGCATACTAGCAACATAAAAAATTATGTAAACAAGTTTCAAGTTTCACAGGCATGTTTTATGCTTCTCAATACTGCCAGTTCAAGAATCAACATAAAAATAAATATGAAATAAAAATATATTAGTGCTGCAAAGGTGCAAACACACTAGTAACAAAGGGCATACTACACTGTTAGAAAAAAAAGGGAGAATTGTACCTCTAGGGGTACAAACACTTGTCACACCGGCAGTACCCTCAAAGGTACATAATTGTACCTTTTAACCAGGGTACATATTTGTACCTTTACTATTTGTACCTTATGGTGGCAAATATGTACCTTATATGGTACAAATAGTGGGGGTACAAATATGTACCCTTGTAAAAGGTACAATTATGTACCTGTATGGTACTGCCGGTGCGACAAGCCTTTTTGTACCCTATGGTGGCAAATTTGTACTCTATATTGAAGTTCTATAGTATTATTTTCAATGACACACAGACAAAAAAATCTGAAATTATGTCATTTATTAGCACATACAAAAGAGCATACATAAAAACACAAAAAAGTCAACCCCCAGCAGCCACCAGGGCGAACATGTAAACAACCAAATGGCAGTTTTTCTGTAAAAGACCACATATTTTTTAAGACACATATACATTGTTATCAACACAATAAGTATCATGAGCCTGAGAGTCAAGTTCATTTCCAGGTAACAGTACAGTCCATTCTTTTTGAACCTGGACGCAGTAAGCATGGAAATGTTGGTCGTAAGAAAGTGGTAGTAAAACTTTGCCACATAATAACCATATAGTGTTTATATTAAAAATATATTTGATTTGGAAAAACAATGGAATGTTTTCAGAATGAAACTCATCTATTATAAAAACATCCTTGACAGCATACTTAACATTGTTAAGAATTAACTCAGACACACGTTGGATGGCATTGTCTTCACGTAAACGTACATTGCAGACGCCATGGTGGGCCATAAGGGCTCTTTGTAATTCGACAGGCAGAGAAGATAAGGGGGTGGATACACTTTTTCCAGGAACATTTTCTAAGTCATTCAAAAGAGATTGGGAGGAGAATTCCCAACATTGTCTAAATTGATGCCTGTTACTACACACTAAGAAATGGAAGTACCACTGTGTACCTAAGTCGGTACAAATGCTTGTCGCTGGGGCAGTACCCTTTTCAAGAACAGTAATGTACCCATGCTTACGGGTACTTTTCTGTACCCTAGTCATCTGTACCTATCAAGGTACACATGTGTACCTACAATGACTGAAACGTACCTGTACAAATCATTACCACATAATACCCTTAAAAGGTACTAATCTGTTCTTTAAGGGTACTAATCTGTTCTTTAAGGGTACACGCCAGTAATAATTTAAGGTGGTAAGGAAAATATGCACAAGTAGGCAGTGTTGTGCGTGAACGAGTTCAAAAGAACGCGTTCATTGAACACGCTCATTTTTTCGTGAACGTTGAACTGAACGCAACACATTTTTCAATAAAGAACTTGAACGTGAATTAGTTCACATTATGTGTCATGAACGGCAGACATCACTGTAAATGAACGTTGGCATTTGTTTTCCATTGAAAACTGAGTGACATCTGTTTTCTCTTTTGAAACGCAACGAGAGAGAAAGTTCCTCCCTCCTGTAGGTGCCGCTTAAATCATGTATCAACGCAGAAATAGTTTTGGCACTGTATGCGCAATGCATTGCGGGCAACGTAGTGTCCGGCTGAGAATAGTTGAGTTGAATAGTTGAAACGTACTGGCTTCCGCACGACGTTACCCATGATGAATTGCAGCAGAGCGGCTTAGGCATAGCAACGCCGAGAGCGCGGAGGGCTGGAGGCTAGAGAGAGAGAGAGAGAGAGAGAGAGAGAGAGAGAGAGAGAGAGAGAGAGAGAGAGAGAGAGAGAGAGAGAGAGAGAGAGAGAGAGAGAGAGAGAGAGAGAGAGAGAGAGAGAGAGAGAGAGAGAGAGAGAGAGAGAGAGAGAGAGAGAGAGAGAGAGAGAGAGAGAGAGAGAGAGAGAGAGAGAGAGAGAGAGAGAGAGAGAGAGAGAGAGAGAGAGAGAGAGAGAGAGAGAGAGAGAGAGAGAGAGAGAGAGAGAGAGAGAGACGAGAGTGAGAGAAAGCGCTGCGATTTAAAAAAAACCAAAACAAGATGGCTAGTGGAAGTGATGGCACGGAGACGGACTCCGATTCTCCTCACGAACATTTAAAACAATTTTACACTCTTGCAAACCAAGACCCCGACTGCAAACATCTTTCCTTCCTGTGTAAGATGTGTCCACCTGCGCAGCAAAAACAAGTTAGGACATCGACAACGTCCTTCTCGAATTTGAAACGGCACATTGAATTAAAACATCCATCCAGTGTGAATGCAATTCAAGAGTTTTGCTCATTTCATACACACACATAGGTATATATAATATCATATATATCAAATAATATATTCATATTTCATATTATATATTCTTTATTTAATTGAATGCTAGTAGATTTCATTGCACTAAGTATAGAACTGGTCTATCTTGTCTGTATTGCTACAAGTTTCAGCACCTGTTAAGAAACCCACAATAGCAGTGTTATGAGCAAATGTCTACAATGAACAGTTTCAAAGAACGTATAGTGATTTCTAGCTCGTAGTGTGAACAAAAGTATTTATTTGAATATCTCACGAAAAAAGTGAAATGAACTGAACTTTGAACTAGTTCAGAATTAAAATTGTGAACTTTGAACGTGAACTGTTCACTTTGAGCATGTATGAACTGAACTTGAACTAGTTCAGAAAAGCTGTGAACTGGCACAACACTGCAAGTAGGTATATTCAAAAATTTTATTCTATAAAATGTCTGCACATTTATGTTCACACCATACACATGAAGAGCTCTTTTCCAAAACGCGATAAACGCCAAATTTAAAAAAAACGACTTTGTCACGTCATTCTGCTGTATACCGAGCCTACTCACTGCTACATAAATGTTTCTAACCAAATCGCTACATATCCCTGTTTAAACTGTACCGAAAGGTGTCATTTCATTTCAAAACGCGATAGGCGCTACACTAGTTTCGAGTCACAGTGCGACATATCCTCTCGGCCAATCAGAGTGTTCGGTGAGCAGAGAGAAACCATAGCAACAGTAGAGTTCAGTGAGCGTCCCTGTCAAGTATCATGGCGGCGCACTGAGGCTTGAGGTAAATCTTGTTGGTGTAAAAGAAATACATTGGACAAATGGATGTTTTGAATGTGGTTAACACTTTTGATGGTTCCGAAGTAGCCGTTAAGCCCACACCTGGTGGAAGACGACGGCGTTTAAACATAGACAGTCATGAAAGCAACGAACTAGA